>NC_133620.1:412287127-412437127 GCF_048593235.1 Sminthopsis crassicaudata
ACTCAAACAAGGTGAGAATTAAAACTAGAGTGAGGGCAGTAGCCATGCTTAGCCCTAACCACATGGCCAATTGATTAAATTCAAAGTATTTTTTTTTTTCTTACTAGGAAAAAAAATTTTAAATGTCTTAAATTTCTTTTGCTTGGTGAGTTTTCATTAGAATTTCTGTTCATCTCTAGCTTCTGCAGAAGGAAGAACTCAAATCTGCTCCTCCCCTTCCAACATGTAAATTCATGTGTTTTTTCATTTTTGCAGGACATGTTACTTTGCAAAATAAATTGACTTTTTAATCTTTTGCTATGAAGATATCATATTCTTATCTTTAATTTGCCATGACAAAGAAATAATTATACATGATTCAGAATGTTCTTCTTTGTTACATAATATACTTTTGTCTACTTCTAAAATTTGTTGTATAATGTTGCACTTCAGAAAACTGACCATGATGTTCTTGAGTAAGTGAAAACTGGTATTTAGTTTTTTCATATTATGTTTATCCATTTTTTTATCATCTTTCCCTAATACTTCTAGGAAACTGTCTAATAATTTTTCAGAGTATGTCCAGTTATTTTCCTCTTTCATTGAATTTTATGGAAAATTTATGAGTTTCAGATGATATATGTATATTCTATCATTAAGGTCAATTGGTTTAGCTTATAGAAATCATAGATTTGCCCATATTTATTGTCTTTGTATTTTAATAAAAAAAATTAATAAACAATCATTTAGTACCTACCAAGTGCCAAGAAGATTAAAAAAAAGGAAAACCAGTTACTATCCTCAGAGATTTTTTAATCTAATGTATGAGACAACACGCAAACAAATACATACAAACAAGCTATATATATAGGATAAATAAAAAATTCTTAACAGAGGGAAGGCACCAGGATTAAGAGAGGTTGAGAAAGGGCTTTCTTTAAAAGATAGGGTTTTATTTGGGACTTAAAGGAAGCCAGGGAAGTCAGTAGACAGAGGTTAAGAGGGAGAGTGTTCCAAGAATAAAGGAAAACTAGAGAAAATATCTGAACAAGAAATGTAATACCTTGTATACAGAAAGAGTATATTGTAGGGAATAGGATATTAGAAGACCAAAAGGTAAGAGGGGGATAGGTAAAGGGCTTTGAATGTTCAATGATTTTGTATTTGGAGGCAAAAGGAAGCTATTGCCATCTATCCAGGAAGGGAGTAACATGGTCAGACATGCTTAAAGAAAATTACTTTGGTGGCTGAATGGAGGATAGATTGGAATGGAGAGCCTGGCTATGTCAAAGGAAAAAAGAGGGTGTATTTGAAAGATTTTGTAAAGATGAAATCCACAAACTGGCACCAGCTTGGATATGGTGAGAGACAATGGGAAATTGAAGATGCCTCCTAATTTGTGAGTCTGGGGGACTAGGAAGATGCTATTGCCATCTATGATAATGAGAAAGACAAGAGGTGATTTTATTCTGCCATTCTTGCCTCAATATTTAAATTCATGTGCTTGCAGTTTTCCACTGTCTCTGCTATAGAATAAGACCATAGGATTACTGATTTAGATCCATAAGTCATTTTGTGCATTATTTAATCCCTCACTTTCACTTTACAAGTTAGGAAACTGAGACCCAAAGAGGTTAAGTCACTTATGAAAGGATATCCAAGTAGTAAAAGGCAAAACTAAGATTGGAATTCAAGTTTTCCAACTTTATATATATATATATCAATTTGGAATGCCAAAGTTGAAAACCACAGTTGATCCTTAATTTGATAGTCTTTGAAACTTCAATATCCTTTAAAATCTCATAATTTTTAAGTTTACATATAAAGGGGCCAATCTTCTGCTATAATAGGCTACAATAAACACAATAAGAACCATTAAATGGTTATAGAACAAAGCATTATGTACGTATATAAGGGAAAAACTAGTTGGTATAGTGAATAGTGTCAGGTCTGGAATTAGGATTCAAATTTGGCCACAGAAATTTACTTGTCATGTGACCTTAAGCAAGTAATTTTACCCTGTTAGATTCAGTATTCTCATCTATAAAAGAAACTGGAGAAAAAAAAAAAAAAACAGCAAACCATTCCAATATTTATGCCCAAAAAAATCCCCAAATATAGTCACAAAGAGTAATATACAACTGCAGCAGTTGAACGACAAGCACGTATATAAAAGTATGTTTTAAATATGCCAATCAAGTAGTTAGTTGAAATGAATATAATGAGCTTTACTTTTGGATACACAATTTGAAGAAGACATGATAATATTCTAAACCAGAGGTTTCAAATATATAAGCCAAAAGCTACATGTGAAACAAAAACTCCAGGGTGCAGCCATAGTCAGATTAAACTCTATTAGGGAAATATATAAAAAAATAAAAATACTATAATATACAGAAAATTATTGATATTCTAAGTCAATACACACCACAGGGTTGGACTAGTGGCCCTCATTTCTAATTGAATTTAACATTATTAGTATAGACTACAGGAGATGAAAGAGAGGATAACACAAGAAAGCAGAGATTATGACTTCTCTTAAATTCTAAGATTCTATAAAGAGAAATCACTAATGAAATTAAAAAACAAACAAACAAAAAAAAACCATCAAAAAGCCCATCAGGAAGAGCTATCTGAAGGCTTAAGCGAGTGAATAATAAAGTCAAAGAACATTAAAGATAGCATGGAATACTGGATAGAAGGAAGGCTCAGTGCCAAAAAAAGGCTAGATTTCAGTTCTGTCTCAGACATACATATAAGTTGGATGGTTATAGAAAAGTAACTTAATCTCTCATTTCCTTGCAAGCTCTCTAAAGGTAGAAGCTGCAGATATAATATCAATCTGCAATGACAGAAGAAGTTTCCACTGCAGGAGTTCCATAAACCAGTGAAATTACAGATTATTTAAAATAAGTGATAAACAACTTCTTTACAAGTTCATATTTCCATAGTACTTTAGGCTTACAAACTATTTTCTTCTGAGAGTAATATGGATAATTTGAGAATAAAGGAATATAGGTAAAAGAAATCAGATGAGGTTATTGGTGAAAAGCAGTAATAACTACTGTAGATGTAGATACCATCACATGTAGAGATACTGTTCTAGCATATCATCATAATTTCTATGACTCAACTCATTTCCTTTTATAGTGGCCTCTGGATTTATTCCCTTGACCCATATATATAGTCCGCACTGGTTCCTCAAGAAGGTGACTGATATCACGCAGTCTTTGGCTAACATCATGGATGACTACTCCCACTTCTAGAGCTCATGAGATTCCAACAAGTGGGTTTCTAATGAACAAATCAATAGCTCCATTTAGCTCTTATTAAATATGGTATTTTAAGAAGAGTAGTTACAAAATACTTTCATTTGTCTTTTCACTGCCTCCAAACAGCATCCATGGGAAGAAAGGACTTAAATTTGGAGCACAGTATTAGGAAGGCACACATGATCTTTTCATTGTACTGTGTCAACTACAGAAGAGTTGTATCGGTAGTTAAGGGGGGATTGTCAATAGATAACACCAGAATCCTATGTGATACTGTAAATGGATGGCTTGATTCTTCAGGCACTAATAGTTGAGAAAACAGAAGTATTTGCTTAACAATCAAGTTTACTTTTCCTAATAAAATTCTATTAAAGCACCCCAATATAAACAATTGAAATTTATCAAAAATGCATTAAGAAAATACTCACTTGAAAATGAGTATGAAAGAAAAATATTAGTAATTTTAAAGTCCTTCTAAGTTGTATTGTTTCTAACCTTTTAAATGAAAGACTGTCTTAATCTTGAGTTCCTAAGCTATGTTTATTATTTTGTCTTTAAAGACACAAATGAGTCACTTTTAGAATTTTCTTTGCATTAACTCTACAGTATTAGCTTAGAATCAAATAGCTAGGCATTGACTAGAATACCTAAAGTTTTTCAAATTATAAACTGTAGCTTATTTGCTACCTTTATAGCAGTAAGAGGAGTGATCCTGAATAATCATTAAAGCATAGAAAAAAGCAATACCTTACATGAATCTATCTTGTAAAAGCACAGAAAAAGCATATAAAAAAACTTTCCATTCTCAAATCTGAAATGTATCAGTAACTTCAAAGATTTAGGGAAGCTTTCTCAAAAGAAAAACAACAAACATTTGAATCAATAAACTAAGTGAATAAATAGCATTAAATTGTCTTATGTTAAATGGAAAGGAAAGAGAAATTGATAGAATTAATTGATATTAGATCACAAAAAGTTTATTCAAAAAGATGATCAAGACAGAAAAGTTAAAGCAAGTCCTTACAAAATAGTTTGCATTTTGTATGGCCTTTCAACAGGAAGAAATCAATGGCAGTGACAGGACATCTCCCACTGACTGAAAGGATGCTATATTTATATAGGAGATCCTTGAATTAATGTCACAACATTGAAGCAAAGTGGTTTTGAGCCACAAGAAAACAAAATCAAATAATAGCACTACTATGTATTGGAATAATAGAACAGAAGGTGACTGAAATAATCAAAGTGGTCAGTAGTATAAAGTACTAGGTATTGACATGTTGCTGAATGTCAAACATAAGATACTTATTCAGCCACTTGTAAGATTTTTTTTTGAGGAGAATACATAAACTAGAATAAATTCTGAAATAATTAATTTTTCTCAAACTGTGACATTACATCAAATTTATAAAGGAAGAATTTGTTTCTTACTCCTTTAAGTCAAGCCTATTGCTACAAACTCTCAATCCTTCTGTATATATTGTAGTGAATAGTGTGGGAGAATTTCCATAACACATCTTGGCCGCCCAAGATTTAGAGGGAAGAGTCAAAAGGAAAGCAAATGGGAAGGTGTCTCCAACCTCTCCCTCCTCCCCAGCAAGACCCACTGGGACATGTGCAAAAATGTTTGTAGTAGCTCATTTTGTAGTAGCTCATTTTGTAGTGTCAAGTAATTGGAAATTGAATGGATGCCTGTCAAATAAATTATAGTGTATGAATGTAATGGTATATTATTGTTCTGTAAGAAATGATGAGCAGGTTGGTTTCAGAAAAGCCTGGAAAGAGACTTACATGAATGGATGCTAAGTGAAGTGAGCAGAACCAGGACAATACTGCATATAGTAACAGCAAGATTATATGATAATCAACAGTGATAGATTTAGCAATGCTCACCATTGTTGGAGAGATGTTTAATAGAGAGCTGGTCACCATTTTAAATGGAGATATAAATACTGAAGTACTCAGGTTTCACTTCAGTTGCTAGCAACAAGTCAGAAAAATGCAAAGATACTCAAAATGTACCTGGGTCTTTTGTGTAAGAATAGACCCATACAAATATTGATACATATAAATGACAACCTATAAATACCTTTTCCCCAAACCAATGAAACTTGTTTTCATCAAGAGTTTTCTTTCTTTCTTTTTTCAAAATAAAAATAACATAATTAATACTACAACTAAAGAATTGTAAGGATAGAATTAAAACAAAGAGACTAAATACTTCAATCCTAAGACAGTTATTTTGATGATTAAGAAACTATAGCTACACTAATATCTAAGTAAAAGCCATACACCATACTAATATAATTCAATGTTATATTATTTAAGTTTTCTAAAAATTAGGATGTTAAATTCCTTGAGGGCAGCAATTGTTGTTTCTTACCCTTTTTTGTATCCCTAAGCTTAGCACAGTACCTGGAATATGATACTCAACACATGTTTTGATTGATTAAGAATTAAAATTACAATTGCAAACTCTGAATTCATTTCAAATCTTTATAAGTGCCTACTCCCTACCAGTTCTAGTATGATATTCACTTATTTTGCTCAGACTCAGTTTCATAGAAAATCTGCAGAACAACTTTATTGACTATTTCTTCAAGTTCCTTTCAAAAACTAAGAATTATATTCCTATGTTTCAAGTTGGTCACCTTTGGATTATCAATAGATTTGTTGTCCCATCTGATGAGAGGATCGAGAATCTAAGACTTCCCAATGATTTCACTTTCTATTTTCAATAAATTTATGCAAACTTTTTTCCCCTAAAAAAAAAAATCAAGATACACTTATATGTCATTATTTTATTAAAGCCTTGCTAAAAATTTAATAATAGTGTAAGCACAGAGCCTTAAGGGCAAATAGCTGTTCTTTAATAATTGTTTTAAATTGAATTGCAGGAAGTAATGCAAAGAAACTGGCTATATTCAACAGACACCTTTGTATTTATTCTAAATTTATTTCTCTGATGTTATGCATATAATTAAATCTTGGTTTTCTCTCAGCTTTTTGCAACATGTTTCATAAAAGTGCATAAGCCAGAAATCTCTTGGAATAGCTTTTTTTCCCCATGTTTTTACTATGAATCCATGTTAAATGAAAATCTGAAACACTGCCATTTTCCCCCCACAGCTGTTTCTGCTATGATACTTGTAGTTCTAAAAACCACTCTCACAACTGGAACTTATAGTCTCATAAGGTTTCAGAATTATAAAATTAAAAGGAATTTAAGAGATCTTATAGAATTGCCTACACATTTAGAAATTGAGTCTCGGGGAATATGTATTTTTGTTTCACCCACGATCAAATAATAGGTAAAGGCACCCATTTCTCACACATAAAAAAATTCAGATAATATCTGAGTTACAAATATTCTAGAATCTGGAATTGCACTATAGAAATCAATGAATCCAAAAGTTGGAGGTGTAAAGGGAAAGATTTCCATTCACAGGCACTACTTAAAACAAAGACAAAAGCATAGGAAATGATAAGTCACACTCCTCATATGTACCTAATAGATTCAAAGGCAAGAGGTGAGAGACACTCTTATTCAGTGAGAAAGACCAAACGTATCAATATGGCTTGACTGTTGGGTGTCCCAAGTAGAGAGTATTATGTATGTAATCATTTAATCATAAGAAAATAATTTTTAATTAATCCCAATTTTTTTAAGGGTTCTAAAGTCATAGAGTAGTGCCTTAGGAGGACTGTATGACTAGTTCTCCCTCCTAGTAATAATTAATTTATCCTATATATACCTATCTATCTTTGTGTATAGTTCTTTGTATATTGTCTCTCCCACTAGACTGTGAGAAACTTGAGAGTAGAAATTGTCTATTTTTCTTTTTTTTGGACTTTATTTGTATCCTCACCATTTAGCATAGTGCCTAGCACATAGTAGGAATTTTATAAATGCTTGTTAATTCACTGATTGTTGTGATATGGGAGCCACCTGCTGGTGGTTGGTAGAGGTCTAACTCAGACCTGTTGAATGGATGAGAGGATGATGATGATGCAAGGAGACTGAGAGGTAGCTGCATTCTCTGACCTCTCTCCTCTTCCCTCTTGCCTCCAATTTATTTCATTCCCAATCCACAAGGAACATCTGTGTTAGTATAGGCTGCTTTATAACTCCTTCAAGTGTTATGATCCACAGATGTGGAGGCTCTGGGAGAATTAATCTGCCCCTTCACTTAGGCAAGGTCCTTAACAACTTATTGACCATGTGGGGGGAAAATAATCATGTTTTCATAAAACAAACATAATTTAAGATTAGTGAGAGAAGAGTGATAACAGAGAACTCTTCTCTCATTAATCTTAAATTATTTTTTCCTAGTGACTATATGGAGTAGCACCTACTGCCTAAAATTGCCTATATCTCCATTCTCAAAACAACAAGAGAAGAGAGGATGGAATGGGGTCACTTATGCATGTTGAGGAGCTTTCTATGGCAAGGAGAAAGCCACATCTACATGTAAAATAGGAGTAAAGGAATAGATAATGGCAGAAGGTATTTGAGTGATAAGAAATGAGGAGAGGCAAAGAGAAAACTCTCAGAGAAGGGTTTCATTTTTTTTTCCCAGTGAAATACAAGGTGAGATTCTCAACTAGAAGAGTGAGATGAAGAGGAGCTATGGGATATTTAAGGAGGGATGAAAAGAAGCTTTGGTGAGTGGGATAAGGAGTCAGTTATGGAGGTATAAAAGGATTGCCTTTCCATTGTAAGGGTCTAGTTGAGAATATGTAACATAAACTTTTAGTGGACACAGACAGTAAAAATTCATGATTTTCTCCATTTTCATTCAGCAGCATATGAGCGGATGTAAGAAAGGAAAACAGTGAGCAATCTAAGACAGGAGGTTTGCCGGGAGTGGTTTTTGAAAGAATAAAGGGATAAGGGACTTGAAGAGGACAGTGTAGAATTAAACTTGTTGGTCATAACATCAAGAGGGAAGCAAAGAGTATTACCAATGCAGGGATGATGGCTTGGGAAAAAATTGAAAGGTGGATACAATGTAGATTGAGGTGAAGATGAAGAATAGGTTGAAGTTGAAAGGGAGAAAAAGAGTTGGGATGAGAACATGATCAGATAGAGGAATTTCAGAGTTTTTAAATGTGAATGTGAAACACAGGTGATGGTGAGATCAAGTATGATAATTTCTGTGTATAACTGTGATGGGGTGGCAATTCATTGAAGAAGAAAGCAGAATGATTTTTGATAGACAATAGACACCAGAATTTTTAATTGGTCAATAAGTATAAATTACATAAACCTTAAAAGAGAGAAGTTACTAAGTGATGATGGTAGAGAGGAACAGAAAGCAGCAATAAGAAAAAGAAAAAATCCTACCTCCTTCATTATTGCCCAGTGAACGCACTACTCGTTCTGAAAAGAGTAACCAGGAAAGTTGTATCATTTGAATGCCAGAAGACAGAATAAGTGAGAAAGGAACAGATGTGATCGAATTTTTTATTATAGGCATCTCAGAGAATAAAGTGGAAGGGTTGTGCAACTTTAGAATTGATTGAAGCAATTTAATCGAGGAGGATGGAAATAAGAGAGAAAGCAGTGTGTGTGTTGGGGGGGAGGAGGTGTCAGTGAATGGGGATTCAAAATCAGTTGGATGGGGATGGGTATGAAGGGGTAAAAATATTTCAATATTGGGGAATGAGTTCATAAAGGTTATCATTGTCTACAGGGATTTGTTCTGGCGGTAGAATAATCCCAGTGTATTTGGAAAATGACAGTGGGTGAAGGAGGGGTGTCTCATCTGACGACAATAAGCCAAGCCCTTTCACTCATTTTACAGATGAAGACATGAAATTAAGTGACTTGACCAGGCTCACAGAACTATTAAGTGTCCCAGGTCATATTTGAATTTGTGTCTGTTTAAAAATCCAGTAGACTATCTACTACATCATTTTGTTTTGATTTGCTTCACATAACAACTTATTAATAACAATTATAGGTTGGCAGCCTCCTATATGTTATTGGGGCGGGTAGGTGGTTCAGTGAATAGAGTACTAGACCTGGAGTCAGAAAAAATTTATCTTTCCGAATTCAAATCTGCCTCAGATAGTTACTGTCTCTGATCATTGGGAAAGTCATTTAACCTTGTTTGCCTCCATTTCCTTATCTATAAAATGATCTGGAGAAGGAACTGGCCAGCCATTTCAGTGTTTTTGCAAAGAAATTTCCATTTTATAAATAAGGAGACAGTTTTGATTGTTATGCAACTTACTCATACATCCAAGTGCTATCAGAGCTAGAACCCAGTGCTTCTGATTCTAAGCCTCATACTATTTGCTGTTGCCATCTCTCAATAATAAGAAAACAAAATGTATAATTGTAGTACCTAACTCCATAATTTCTCTGAATCATTCTGCAAGGCAAAGCTGTCCTTCCAATATAATAAGGGAGATTGCCTTGGGCCTTCTGCCTTGGGAAACATTCCATACATCCCCAGGCTGCATGTTTCTCTTCGATAACTTTTTTTTTTCTCTTAAGGTTCATTTTAATCTCATTGTATTTCTATAAAAATGTTGGCAGGTAGGAGGTGACACATGCTATAATTTGCCCTGAGCCCTGTACCCAGGAGAGTGTCTTCTATAGTCATAACAAAAGTGGTATTGATATTTAGCCGTAAATTGTTAGGCAATGGAGTAAATGCAAATAGCCACAGAATCCAAGATTCCAAGAAAAAGAATCAGTGAAATAAAATCAATGAGTGGTTGTCCATTCTTTGCTAAAAAACTACTTCTCTGTAGAGCCCAGTTGCAGTTGACACAAATGGAAGTTGAAAGATGTACAGTAGGCATAAAGAGTCTATAGATTACTAGCAACAATTATTTGCACACAAAAACTGGATGAAAAAATGACATCCAAAAAAGTATGATCAGAAGAAGAGGTGGGCTAGCCTGTTAGCAAGATTGAGGGATAACAGATGGGTAGTCGAATAATACACTGGTATCCATGGAATGTTTAAAAAGATGCTAAGAAAGCCTTCAACAAGTTGAGTAGATCCTCTATGAAATATATATGAGAAGAACTGTTAAGGAATCTTAAAGGATGGAATACCAAAAGACTTCAATGGAGAATATATATCTTTATTTAGGTGCGTTGTCAGTTTGATGTCTGTTCAATTGGAGGCTATAGTCAATACCATATAAATGGTTTCATGGACCCACTGAATAATTAATATAATCAGTAAAAATCTATCACCTATAATTATAAAAGTCATTACAGCCAGGTAATGGTCAGATGACATGATACTCCATATCACCTAATTTGTCTTCTATTGTTTAACATGGCAACTCCAAATAATCTCATTTCACATATGAGAGTTACAAAATTGTATCTATACAATTAAATTTGCTTAATTCTAACTGAAATTTTTGCTGTAATTAGAGTTGTAATCAATCATAATAGGGAAAGAGACAACATTTGTGAATTCAAAGCTAATCATATTGCATCATTTTTGCATATCAAGGGGCTTTTTAATTCATGTGTTTGTCTTATTCCAAATTTAATTAAAGCTAACAATTTGTTTAAGGCTTGTTAAATGAGAACAAATGTTTCCCAAGGTAAGTGACAAATACCTTTTTCATCTTCAAATAACACTTTCTTATTTTTTTAAGAAATCTGTTTTCTTTTTAAGAAAATTATTTCTTTTAGGAAATGTATAAACAGGCCAAAATCAATTGTCAAAGTAGAAAGGAAGGAAGAAAGGAGCAGCAGTGGTAAAGCTGAACTCTTGTTAAAATCCCATGAGCTAGGTCTAACATTCAGGGAAATATGGTTTTAGACATATGGCAGCTACCCATTTCATCCCAGCTGTTGTTTATGTGACAGGGAGATACAGTTAACCAAATGATCAATATTAATGAAAATGAAAAGACCCATAAACACATTCAAAATATTTATATTACTATTAAAATTTAGGCAGGATTAGAAATTCAGATTTTTATTTTTTGAATTAACATCATTTGATTTGTTTCTGTCCATCATTACTATTATAATATTGCTGCTCAGTAGGAGAAATATAAAAGATCTGGTCTACTTTAATCATTGTTAAAGTAGATTCTACATCATAAATAAAGAAGTCAATGTAATTTAACTTCCTTTTCCTAGGAGTACCTTATAGGAGGCATTGAAGCAAAGCTTGACATAGTAGATTACCTGTGAGAAGATTCTAGCAGTAGGAGATAGATTGGTTTGAAAATTACTAAGGCTTGTTTACTACTGAGATTGCATATCCTGTGATTTTGAACACACAGAAATATTTTCCCACTGTTTCAAGGTACCATGAAGATTCTCAAAATGGGATATAAACAGATTCTACACATGCTAGAAAGACCATACTATCAAGGTATAGACAGGCTCATCACCCATCAATCTATCATTCAAAAAGTATTCATTCACTAACAAGTGCCAGATCATATGATGGACATTCATGTCTAAAAAAAACACAAAGGGAAACTACTGTCCCCAAAGGAATTTACATTGTATTGATTCTAGTGGAGGAGAAAATATACACATATTAAATTAGTATATGTAAAATATCTATAGCATAAATGCAAAAACATTTTTTTTTAAATTGGTACAAGGAAACCACTAATTCTATAGCAGTCCCTTTTGCTCTGCTCTTTTCCAAATCAAAAATTTGTTCTTGGCCAAGAAAAAAGAAGCAAAAAATTAGGTCTTCCACCTTTCTGACATTTGTTATCGTTATTTCTACTCCAAATTTAAATTCTTCTCTTTCATTGATCCACCCATTTTTGCTATTATAGCTTAAAAAATTAAGCCCACTTTTTGCTGGTCATACTTTTCCTTGCCACTCTTAGCTTATTCATTTTTATTTATTATTATTATTATTATTATTATTATTATTTTGCTGAGGGAATTGGGGTTAAGTGACTTGCCCAGAGTCACACAGCCAGGAAATGTGTCTGAGCTTAAATCTGCCCCTCTTAGCTTATTCTTTGAAAAATATACCATGTTTTCTCAGTTACTTGCCTTCACTTACATGTCTTTAATATCCATCAGTTAGCTCTTTAGACAATTCTCCCTTTCTTTCCCTATTTAGAATTCTTTATTTATGTCTTATGAATTTAATTCTTGAGAGCTTTTCATTCACATCCCCTCTCCACCCACTGGCATTCCCTGTGGAATTTGAGACCATGAGATTCTCCCTGTCATTTTCCTAAAACCTTTTGAAATCCATTTTTCTAAAATCTTATCAGTATTTCAAATTGTTGCCAGCTTTTATTTCCTCTATCACAAATTCTAAGATAATCACTTTTTATTCTCCCACTCCCATTTTCCCCTTTCCCCCCCAAAATCACGTTACTTCTACCCCAAAATGAACTTCCTTTAGTGAGAATCAGATCCAAAATAATATATCCCCTCATCAATTCCTTTGTCTTTTAATGGATAAAACTATCTTTTAGGCAAGACAATAAATCATTCAATTGTGTTTCTAGAAAAGAAAGATCTCCAGCAAATGTTCTGATAATAAAGGTACCTGATCACCACTATGTTGTCCCTCCTTTCCAGTAGCTTTATGATCCATTTCCTAAATTCATCTATTTCTCTCTGCGTTTTTGTCTCTGTCATTCTCTCTATTTCTCTCTTTGTGTCTCCGTTTCTCTTCCAGGTTATCTATAGATAAGGAGCATTGTCAATTGACAATATTGTTTCTGCTTCCATCTCCACGTGTTCCCTATGTTTTTCAAGTTCCAATATTTCCTTACATGAGGATAGTTTCTCAATGTCAAATACTATCCCATGAGCACATCTACAGTCATTTCCTTATTCTTTTTTTTTCCCTTAAGGAAATATAACTTCCTAAAAGCCTTTTTGAAGTGATAACACTCACCTCTCAAAGTATCTATTTATAGAATCAATTGGGAATACTCTCTACTCCCGGCCTGCCACCATTGTTTGTTCTACTTTCTTTATTGCATGTTTATTTTGGCCTTCAGGACTAAAATGATCCCAATCTCACCCTCATAATGATATATATATATATATATATATATATATATATATATATATATATATATATATATATATTTTTTTTTTTTTTTTTTTTTTTTTTTTTTTTTCTTTTAGTCTTATTCAAGTACTATTGCCATGGAGGGTGGGGGAGTGAAAGTAAGGGAATGGAATAAGTATTTCTACAGCACCTGCCTTTCCAAGGCCTTTTCAGCTCCAGCAGGAAGTGATCCTTAGCTCCACATATCTCTGATAACACTCTGACTTTCTCTTTCATCCTTATATTCTAATTTGTAGTATTCGTATTTTGCATAATATGCCTTCTCTCCTTTAATAGATTACTTTCTTGAGAACAAGGCATGTGTCATATGTCATCTTTATATTCTTATTGCTGTGCCTATCTCATTAAGCTTTTTTCTTTTCTTTTCTTTATTTTTGGTTTCCATATAAATTGTCTGTTCTCCTTGAACTTGTAGTCCACTAAAACCCCCAGATCATTCTCAGGATGAATCACTATTTAGCCATGTACCACCCACATTATACTTATGTCAGTTTGTGAATCAATCTATGAGACTTTATTTCTTATTACAATTAATCTTTTTAAAGATTCAGCCCAATATTCTGGCCTTTGATATCTTTATGGATTTTGACTTTTTAATATAATATATTATCTGTCCCTTTCAGCTTTCTATTATCCACAAATGTGATGAGCATGCAATCTCTTCCTTTATTTAAGTCATTGCAAATAAAATGAAATGTAAAAGGGAGTAAGATTGAAGTCTCACAGATAACCTTAAGAAATTCACTTCATAAGCCATTTATATTTGTGTTAAATAGCCTAAGGTCAAGCACAAATCCCTAGATTAGTCTAGTTGAAGAAAGCCATGAAAGCTAAACCATGTGTTAGAGGAGACATCAACCTTTATTTTGTAGTGAATCAGAGATTAAATTTGACTTCTCTGCTGGTAACAATCTATTTGTCAAGCCTCAAGGCTCTCTTTGAGACTTGTATTCAGTATTAGTTCCTTGGGCCCCTCTCCTTTTGGATGGGAGACAATGGACAGTAAGAAGATAACATGCTTGTGGATCATTTACTTGTTTCCTAGTTGGCTCTGAAGTCTGAGTTCCTACTTCCAGATAAGCTCTAGTGACAGGAGACTGGTTATTTGGGTACTCATAGGCCTGAGGTCTTACTATTTTCCCAAGAAGGATAATTGAAGCAAGATGAAACAGGAACTAAAGGATTCCACCTACAACTTCCATTTAAGTAGGGTTCCCAGATCAGCCAGCTCTTCATTTCCTAGCATGCTGTTCTTTGGATATCACCTTGTAGTCCAATTCTCCCTCATGCCCCTGTGTACTTTCTTTCCTCCTCTACCATTTCTTTGTATTGCCAACATAGTATAGACCAACATAATAACACTTAATAAATGCTAAATACCTAGTATTTATTTCTCATAAAATTTTGAATGATTTAACTGTTGCAGAAGTGTGGAAGTATGGAGGAAGTGTCTATAAATCAATTTTGTTCATTTTAGTTCTCAAAATTAAAACAAAACAAAACAAAAATACAGTCTCTTAAACAGTGATACTTAAATACAAAATACTGTCTTATATTTAAAACTATTTTGTTATTTACATAGATATGATAATTTTAAGATATTCAATCATCAGCAAAAAAAAAAAAAAAAAAAAAAAAAAAAAACATAAAAATTCTTCTGTAGTCTAAAACCCATTTAAGTTCTAACAAATTGATAGGGCAAGATTCATGGAATGGATAAACTTAAAACTTTTGGTTTAATTTAATAATGTGCCACAGTTCCCTTTTAATGTCCTCACCCAGTTTCCCTAATTGTCCTATTCAGTTACTCTGCCTCAGGTTATAACCACTCCCTCTTAATGTTTGATGGGATAAAGGTCTTTATTCATTTTAGACATCATTGGAATGTTAGGAGCCTCTCCAGTACCCTCCATTATGTCATCCTAAGTGCCTGCCTCCATTATGTCATCCTCATCCTAGGTTCCTCCCCTCATTAGGTTATCTCCATTCAGGTACCTCCCCCATTATATCATCACTGCTGGATTCTTCAAGGTGATAATCTCATTCAGCCCTGGGACCAAACCTTGGATCCCAGTAAATCTCTCCCTTTTAAATAAATTATTAAATTGTTCTCTAATCTCTATCCTGCTTCAGTTTCTCCGGCATTACAATAAAACTATACTCAATGTTTGTCATGCCATTTGGGATAGGAATTTTCAATAAAAAATACAAAAATAAATCACACATTGATTAAAAGTACAAAAATCCCAATTTGTATATTTCTCCAAAATGAAATCCTCATTCAAATGAGTGTTTTAATTATTGGTAAACTAAATGCAATCACTCTTAACTTTTCTGCTAATGTTAGCAAGTCAAAATAAGCAAAAAGGAAAACAAAGTTAATAGATGTTTTATATGCACTAAATTTTCTTGTTAGATTTTACAAAAGAAAGCCCTAGCTACACATAAGGAATTGTGCATATAAACAATCCAGAAGTTGCTTTTTATTTGTATTATATGCACATGCAACATACATGTGAATTTTCATACTAACAAAGCACACAAAATTATGTTTTAGACAATATTTTAAAGTATATATTTCTATTCACCATTATGTATACTTCAGAAGAAGAGTGGTGTCTTCTTTCATAAACACTGGACTAAAATATATACAAATATCTACTTTACAAGTGGAGTGAATTTATACCAAGCCACTTGAGATATCCTCACAATTTATTCTTATTTGCAAAACTTACAAAGAACTTTCTTAAAATTTCTGTGTTTTCTTTTTCCTTCAGAACAAATTTATTTTTAAGAACAAGGTCTTCTTAGGCAATGCAGACTACAAAATATATGGCATTTTTTCAGATCCAATAAAGTTTTTACCTTGGATTTTACTTAAACTATTAAAGCTCAAAGTTTTAATTCTCAGAAACATCATTTAAAAATGAATTTGACTTATCTATTTTTATTTTCTGTGTCAATTTCTGGTTTAAAAGGTTCTTATTTTTCTATTTCAAAATATTAACTCATAATGGAAAAGTTTTGTCAATTGGTTTTGTTATCTACTACTTTGTTTTCCTCACCAAATGGAAATGAAATCATCATTCCAACTATGGGTAGATCAAAGCAAGGTCCCAGTTCAGTCAGGCAGTGTCTTTGGGCATAGATTATTCAATCTGACTGCCTTCTGAAATGCACATTATATAAAAGAAGGACACATTCAAGAAAGAGCCATTCATCAGATTGTGATAATGATGAAATAAACACTGTTCCCCTTGAGTCAATAGTGTTTGTTTAGGAGTCTTGTAATTTTACTGAGCCATATTGGGAATGCATTATTATTATAGTTTTAATATTATAATCTCCAAAGAATTGAAGTTGGGGATCACCCAAAGGACAACAGAGAGATCAACAGATGTGCTGAGTAGGTCACAGTTTATTAAAAATGAAAAATTTACAGGAATAATGGTAAGTCATTGGATTCTATACTTCATTTTCCTCATCAGTAAAATTAGGGGTTTAGACCAGCAGGGCTTTAAGGTCTCTTTTTAAAATTTTAAAATCTTTGGTTCTATATGATATAATACATTTATATGATGTATTAGAGGGATTCTGAAATAACAATTTAAGATGATGCTAAGAGAACAATAGGACTTTAGTCTAAGATAAGTTTAATAGGAACCCCCTTTAAATTACCTACAGTCTCAATCTTTTTTAGTTCTAACTTCCCAGAAGGGCTCATTTAATTCTTCAGAAAATATTTATAATGAGATTTCAGGAGATAAGACCTTTTCATAGTACACATAATCCAGTATATCTATAACCACCTGATTTAGGGGAAAGGGAGGGTCAGTGAACTGACTGGGGAACAGCATTAAAGCACTTTTATTACCTAAGTCAGCACAACAATGCCAAACATCAAGGCTTATACTCTAAGCATAGTAACATCAATATATTGGCTGATATGAAATGATTCTAGAATCAGGGTTAGAAATGATATTTATCAAAGTAGTGTATATGAGTACCAGTTTTAGTCCCTTGCAGATAAAATCTGTTTGGCTTAAAAAAATAAATAAATAAATAAAATCTACCTTTTACTGCCTGAAAAGATAAGCAAGTTGAAGATGAGGTTAAAAAAAGAGCATGAAAGTTTTATATTGACCAGTACGTAGAAGTCTAAAATATAGATTTGTGTGAGGAGTTGAAGTGCTGATAAGGGGATTGTCAGTAGCAGCTAGGCTTGGACTCTAAAGGTTCTGAATTATCTTTATTTAAATCACTGCCCTTTTTAGTTCAAGTAAAGGCTTTATTGGTTTCCCACCCGCCATCCCCTTTACTCATCCTGGGGATGAATCAATTTATTTTGATGGTAGACTCCTGCATTTGAGCAATGGGTGGGGCCTGGTCACATTTCCTTTACATGATTTTTTCATTTCATTTCATTTTCTTTTTAAAAGATTTAAGAGAGAGAGAGAGAGAGAGAGAGAGAGAGAGAGAGAGAGAGAGAGAGGAAGAGGACAGGGAGGAGGGAGAGAAAAAAGAAGGAGAGAGAGACAAAGAGATCTATTTGAAAACATATTGTTAATCAGCACATTTCCTCAATCTGAGAAAGGTCTTAAGGGCTTCTGTATGTGTGCATTTAATTGTCTCAGCTATCTTCCATGAACTGGGAAAAGCCTTCTTTTGTTTGAATGTGACAGATCAGTTAGAACTCTGGCAACTACCATTTACAGCTATTGATTTCAATGTGACATTAAAGGCCCCAAATTCAACCATTATTCTCTTCAGTTGTCACAAACAAAGGTTAATAATAGTTGAATATGGACTGAAGGAATCAAGTAAGGATTGCCAGCTGAAATTAGCAAGTTGTTTCTTTCTGAGTCACAAGTCAGTGCACAGGTCTAAAAGTCTCTGAAATTATATCTATTCTCCCATTTCTTTACCATAAGCAAGATTTCAAATACAGAAGAAGATGTGGTTTCCAGTGAAATCCCACTATTTAAAATAATAAATAAATATTGTAATGCATTTCTTTGCACATAAAGTAAGAACATTTGATTTTTCTTGTTTATATTTCAGCAAAATAATGTTCCTCATAACTGTTAAAAGTAGTATATGGCATGATTAAACAATATTTCAACCCTTTAGTTCATGCAGAGGTTACCAGCTAGAGGGGAGAAAGGTTTGATTAGCTTTATGTCTTCCGTGAGAAATTTTAAAGGAAAGTATACAACTCCTTTAATATATGGGCACTGCAGCTACAAATAGCTTTCTCTCATGGTCAGGTATAAAAGCACAAAGTCCCTTTGCTCTAATAAATAGACAGAAAATAACAAGTAAAAAAATCATAAATTTCCACAGAAGCAGTGGCAAATTAAAGTCTGTAGTGGGATTTTAAAGACAAAAAACTGGGGTGGGAGGGTGGGGGGGGGAGCCAAAATGGTGGAGTGCATGCAATTACCCAGCTTAACACTTCTAAAATCCCCCTCCAAATAACTTTAAAATAATGCCTTAAATCAAATTCTGGAGTGATGTAGTGATGATCAATTGTGATCAACAAGTCAGTTCCAAAGGACTCATGATGAAAAAATGCTATCCACCTCTTCTAGAAAGAGAGAGCTGAGATACTCTGAATGCAAATTGAAGAATAATGTTCTTGCTTTATTTATGTTTACTTGCTTCTCTCCAAAATTGCTAATGTTTTACATGATTTTACATGTATAATCTATATCATTTTGTTTGCCTTCTCAGTGGGTGGTTGAATTATAGGAGAGAGGGAGGGAATTTGCCTTCAAAATCCAAAAAGCAAAAAAAAAAAAAAAAAAGTTAGTAAATAATTTTTTTTTTGGAAAATTAAGACAAAAAAACTGAAATATTGAAAGGGAGGGAAAAAGTCTGCAGTGATTATATTCCAGAGCCTTTCTACTCCCTTATTTTTAACTAGTCATGTGACATTTAAAAAGTTTGAGAGACATAGTTTCTGGTAATTTAGTAATTTTATTAGTAATGCTAGTATGCTTATTAATAAAAAGAAGTTATGCCTATGATTCCTCAGGATGATAGGCTCACAGTTTATATACTCTTAGAAGAGAAGATATTCGTGAGGATGGCAATCGGTTCTGATTTGTTAATAATTAATAAGAAAATGAATATTACAATGAGGAAGTGGGTTATATTCCAGTGAAGGTCTTGAGGTATATATAACTTGGATTATACAAGTTTGGTCAAAGAGACACTAATTTCCATATCATTTGTCCCCAAAAGGGAAAATCCATATTTTCTCAGATTTGTCTGAGTAAACGATGATCAGCAATCTTTCCATTAGCCCAAACTTAGAATTTCTTTTATTGGATAAGTCTTTGAGAAAGATTTCCCACACTGGTTGCTTTCTGGATAAGTAAGTAGAAAAAGGAAAAACCAACCTAATTTAGTAATTAGTTATTAATACAGGAGAGAAATAATCATCTTTCTTAGTCATTAAACTTGCATTTATTCCTTCCATGGATATTGACTCAAATTGCCAGGCTTTTATATAGTTTCATCCTGAATTAAAATTATATTTCTTTTAATGTCATGATTGTTTCAGGAGAAATTTCAAATAAATTTTCTTAGGGTAAGCAGCATGGTATAGTAGCTGTAGCTTAGGAGTCAGGAAGAACTGCATTCAAGTGTTACCTCTGATTCATATTGACTGTGTAACAAAGGGCAGTGCCCCTGGCAATGTTTTAAGACTAAGAAACCCAGCAGATAAGCATTGGTAGAGGGAATTTCTTTATTGAGGATTCTCTACACTAATAAAATTATAAGAATAAACAAATGAACAAAAAGGAAGAATGGGGTTTCTTTAAATATGGAATAATGTGGCATCATTTTCCACTGATGAAGTATTTTAAATCATACTTTTTAGCACATTAAGAATACTATTTACATGTTGGCATAAATAGGAGTTCTGAAATAAGTAAATGGTTTTAAGATAATGGACACACTACTTACTGAAGATTTTTTTTCCTACAAAATGAGCCTTACCCCAAAACAATAAGTTCTTGTTCACAGCCATATAATATAGTTTGGCCAAAGATCAACAAGGAATTTGAAATAAGGGAGTTCATTCATTCAAAAGGACATTCAACCACCTGGAGTTTGGAGTATAAAACACCATATCTACCTATTATTTGTTAAGACAAACATAAAACACAGGCATCCAAATATTATTTGCTATCATTTTCAAGACCTTTTGCATGCAAACATATATATATATATATATATATATATATATATATATATATATATATATGTATGTCTGTATGTTTAGATTTATAGAAGACAGTAACTGATGGCTAATGGTTTTTCAAAGAAAAAGGAAGGTAATTTCCATGTCGTCTATGAAAAAAAACCTATCTCCTACTTTCTAGTGGGCTGGTATCTTAGTTAGATTGATACTACATTTAAATTCTTTTATTATTTTTCCTTTTATTTTTCCGAGGATTATTGAATGATAGAATCTTTAAAATTGAAGGGGGCTTACAAGTTATTTGAAAAAAATCCCCTCGATGTTATCCCCCAAAAGTAGTCATATAAAATTTGTTTGAAGATCTCCAGATTTAGTGGGGCCTTTGGTGGGAAAGAATCTTTGATTTAAAATCATAAGACATGAATGAACCATTAGAATATAAACTCTTTGAGAAAAGGGACTTGGTATTTCTTGATCACTCCAGAGCACAATGAGTGTTTAATAAATGCTCATTGATGGACTGATTGGTTGGTCAATTGGTTCTGTCATTTATCAGCTGTTTGATCTTGAGAAAGTCACTCTAATTCTTAGAACCTCAGTTTTTTCACCTATAAAATGAGTGTGTTTGACCCTCCATGCTCCCATCTGATCTAAGATCACTTTCTCATGGAGGTATTCTATTCTACTCTTTGATAGTTTAGATAACTAGAATTTTCTTTTCCTTTAAATAAGTCAAAGTTTGCTTTTGCAACTTCTTACCCATTTCTCCTAATATTGTTCTCTGCCATCCTTCTCCCCTCCCCCTTTTATAGCTCTAGAAATACTTGAAAACAGATGTTTGAAAACAGCTGTCCTACACTAAATCTCTTCTTCAGATAATATATATTCCAGGTTAATTTCTAACAGTTGGCTAGATTGGTTTTTACTATAAAAATAAATGATGATGATGATGATAATAAGGCCCTCATAAAATATTTTTGTGAATTTAATTAGAAAATGTGTCCAGATAGAAACATCAAACAAAGGCTGAGTCATGGGAATTTGTTTATGGAAATGGGGAGATTTGAGATAGCTAAAGAGGATGAGGTTGCTGCTGCTCAAAATGATAGAAGGCTTACCCTTGAGTAGCTTCAATTTAATGACTGGTTCAGATTATGCAAGAATATGGTAGAAACTGCAGCTTCTTTAGTCTTTACCAATACATAGAAATAAATGATCACATGGCTAGAATTATACACTAGAAACTCATCATTCTTCAAAAACTAGCAGATGAGTAATTTCCAAACTACAAATATAAACCTGAAAATTTCCTTGAAAATTCAACAAACTATTATACCACTGTTCCCTAATTCTCCTGCCTCAGTTTCTCTAAATTGTTCTGCTTGTTTCTTGAATTGTTTTGCCTCATTTCCCCTGATTGTAACCCCCCTTTTCTGTTCATTAGGACTAAGATAATTATGCAGAACTGGTCACTCTGGCATTCCAAAAGACTCATACACTGTAAATGTATAATCCAGATAAGGGGAGTTCAGACATCCTGGCTCCTAAGTCCTCCAGAGTTATCAAGAATTTATGGTCCTCACCCCTTACCCTATCAGAACCAGATTGATGGTCCCTTTCTGGATGGTCCCTTGCTCACCAGAGTTTGTCTCTACTTCTTTCTACCCTGATCTATGGAAACATATATATTTCATTGGAAACTCACATTCAATGCTACTTTGAGACATCAGCCCTGGGACCAAAATGGATCCTTTGGTCCCAGAAAATATCTATCTCTCAGAAATCTAAATAAAATATTAAAAACTTTCTAATCTCTACCTTACCTCAGTTTCTCCAGCATTACAAACCATTCTGGAATATTATTGGACTAAACTTGTGCTCATAATCACCCAATTATAACTGCCTCGTAAAAATTCAAGAACAATATTTTAATATATCAGCTTCTATACAGAGTAATCGCTTCATAAATATTTGTTGAATTACATCAAGAAGATAAGTCAAGAATGATTAGATACTCCACAATGAGTAGTCTGTGATTCTATGATTTGAAAACTGTTTTAAATACCTTATTTCATTTGATCTTCATTACAATGCTGGGATATTACAGATAGCAATATCTGTCATATCTCTAACTTTTATTCAGTGGCTACCTGGATATAATTGCAGTTTCTTAAGGAATAAAGACCAGACTCCTTAGCCTGGCATTCATGGTCCTTTTAAATTTGGCACTAATTTACCTTTTCACTTTTAATAATTAATATTAATCACATTATGTCTACTTTACAGATGAGCTGATCTAGAGATGAAAAGTCTAATGGTACCTATAGAAGTCCTTGTGTTGGAGTTGGGTCCTAACCCATGAATAGATCTACCCTGACTCCATGTCCTGGGTTTGTTAGACTATATATACACAACACCATATCTCTCATAGCTTATTAACTATCCTCTTAAATGTAGGTTGGTTATTCTATAGTTAAGAAGTAAATAAATTACTTTTTCCCCCCTAACTAATTAGGCTTTAACTAGCATTTGCATGTATTGTATGTGCATAGGTGTTAAGAAGGCATTGTTACAATTAAGCTTTATGAGAAAATAATCCCTTCTAAGAAAATGTTTTCCATGAACAAACAGAAACAATTAAATGCCCTTTTCAAAAACATAATGTCCTCTTTAATAATTCTTAGCACTCTGGTAATTCCCTTAACATTACTGTGCTATCTTCAGTCCTTTCTTTTGTTTCATGTTTTAAGTAATTCAATTAAAATACAAAGTAAAAACAAGGGATTAAATGTTGTTAAACTGTAATTCAAAATCACAGTTTAAATTCTCCACGTGTTTTTTGTTATTGTTGTTTGTTTGTTTGTTTAATACAGAACATCCTCTTTAAGCATTTAGGAGTGTTACTGGAATTCACAAAGCATCCAAATAGCTGCTCATTCTTTCTTTTGACTTGGTGTAAATATTACAAATATTATATATTTTTTCCTCTTTCTAGAGTAGATTGCAAAATAAAAACACATCTAGAGATGAAATTATTTTCAAAGTTTGTAGGTTTTTGTTTCTTCCAGACAGAGAGTGAAGATATGTTTATCTATAAACTGTCATTCCTCTTTTTGCTTTCTCTGGAATTGGGTAGAGATTCACCCATAAGAGCATCAAAACTAAGCAATAGGGCTTACAGAGACAATTTATGGGTTAGGACTTATCACCACTATCTTGATTTTGATATTCTGGTAACCCAATACAATAGACGCCAACCCAAGTGAATTCCAAGAATAGTTATCCTGTATCTCTTAAATAGAAAAAAAGTGATTTGTATGGTCTACAAAGTAAATGATTAAAATACAATAGTTATCCTGTATCTCTTAAATAGAAAAAAAGTGATTTGTATGGTCTACAAAATAAATGATTAAAATAGTTCCTAACCACAAGGACTTTAAAAATCTAGTAGAAGAGATAAGATATTCATAGCCATAAAAATAATAAAAATTTGAAAATAGATGCAAAGGAGAGGTAAGATGTGTTATGAGAAGTTCCAAGAGAAGGTCTTTTATTGCTGGGGGGGGGGGGGGGGAGAGGGAAGGAAGAAGGTATTACAAGAATCTTTGAAGTGTGGGGAAAATTTTAATGGAAAGGTAGGTGAGTAGTTTCTTACTCTTAATCTTATTTGATCATGAATACAGAAGCAAATAATGAAGATAGGGAAGGAGTATTAAATGGTTTATCTTAGTATAAATCAAAAGATTTTAAAGTAGGCTAGATAAGGAAATGTGGGCCAAATAGTAAGTATTTCAGAGAGGATTTTAACCCAGATTTTTCTGATGTTTGCACTCTACTATACCATGCTGTCCCTAAAAGAAATACAATTATTGATGCAAATACCCTAAAGATGAGCAGATATCAGAAAAAAAAGAAAAAAGGAAAGTAAAAATTAGATTAGAGTTGCTCAATAGATTGTAGGGAAAGAAAAAAAAAAAGACAATTAGGAAGATCAGAAATAATACTTCAACTGAATTTCATTTAATAATAATTTAACATGCATTTAATATATACAAAGATTTGGGCAGCTAGTTGTGTAATGGATAGAGCACCAGCCCTAAAGTCAGGTAGACCTGAGTTCAAATTTGACCTCAGACACTTAACACTTCCTAGCTCTGTGACCCTGGACAAGTCACTTAACTCCAGGAAAAATATATGTAGATGTGTATATACACATACACAGATCTATGGTAGATGTTGAGGATACAAACAAGCATCTCTGCCTTCAAAGAGTAGTAGGCCTATATGATATATGCATAAATAAATTCAATATAAGAGGAAATTGTGGGGAGAGGGAGAGAGCAGGAAAATTTCACACAGAAACTGGCATGGATGCTTGGGGAGCATCATACACACATGTCATAAGAAAACACAGCAGCAGGGGATATGTTTTATCTGGGGAAGAGCTTGTCATTCAGGACAATGAGAATATTTTGCTGACAAAAAGAAAGTAGCATGAAATAAGCATGGAAAGGTAAATGGGAAAATAAATTATACCAAAATAATAGCTGAAGGGTTTTGTTTATTTCTTTTCTAAGACTGATCCTCCCTACGTCACCCAGGCTGGAAGTGCAGGACTCCGACCCAGAATGATTCTACTCTGAGAAGTGCTTAGTTTTCTCTCTGGATCAGCTTGCCTCTCCTTAGGTGACCTGCTGCCTCCTTCTCTTGAAAGCTCATTGGATGAACTTCATGAGGAGGCTCAAATTAGCTTAGTCCATTGAAGTTCAGAACTTCCAAGGTCCAGACGTGAGGGTGACATGGTTGGGATTACAGCTCTTACTCTTGGCTCATTGAAAGTTTTTGATTAAGGGAATTATATGGTCAGATCTGTAGCTTAATAGGATTACTTTAAAAACTGTGGAGGGTATATGGGAGGGGGAAGATGATGGAGACTTGTTAGAAGGCAACTGTAGTAGTCCAGGTAAGAGATAATGACTGTGAGCAGAAACCAAGGCACAAATATGAAGGCAAAATGGACTGGGCAATTTACTGGATGAGTGTAAGATGTAGACAGGAATGACTCTAAGGCTAGAAATCTGGGTGAATAGAATGATGATGGTTGTAAGAGAAATAGGGAGATCTGGAGGAAGTACAGGTCAGGTTTATCAAGGCAAATCATGGGTTATGTTTTGACTTTGAGATGCCTATATCCAGGTGGATGTCTCCTGTGGGCACCTGACAAGTTATAGCTGGAGATTTAGAAAGAGATTAGGTCTACATAAGTAGATTTGAAAGACATCTGTATAAGGATGATATGTGAACTCATATGAAATAATCTAATCTACAAGAAAAGATATAGACAATTACTAAAAGAAGCCAACAGAGCCTTGGGGGTATACTAACGCTGAGGTTAGAGATGGATAATGGTCCAGCATAGGGGAGTAAGAAGTAATTGGCAGAAGGGAGGAGGATGACCAAGAGCGAGTAAGTGCCAGGAAAGCTAAGGGAAGAGAGAATTTCAAGAAGTTACAGAGTTTGCTAAGATCTTAATGTAAGGGGACAATTATAGCTTCAGGTATTACCAAGATAAAGTTAAGTTGTAACTTATAACTGGAACATAACAATGAAAAGACAAATCATATTTTAGAAAAGATAATAAATCAATGCTCTATAAAAAAGAAGATATATCTGTATTGATCTATTCAGTTAACTTGAAGAAAGCATGACACAAAGAATCCGAGGAACAATAAAAAGAATATCATGGTGGAATCATAATATAGACCTCCTTGTCAAAAGGGGGAAATGAATGATAAGTTCCTGAAGCACATAATAAAACTGGCATGAAAATAAGTGATGGTAGTGATTCAAGTCTGTGACCAGAAATATATCGGTTGAGGGTCTTTCATTGCTGACCATCTGATAAATTCTTGACTTACCTTCCAGATTTAATTCAACAAAGATTTATCAAAAGTATAAATCTAATAATTTTAATTGTTGTTCACTTGTTTCAATCATGTCCAACCCCCTCATGACTCTCATTTGGAATTTTCTTAGCAAAGATACTAAAAAGCTATTTCCTTCACCAGACAATTTTAACTATGGGAAGGTAATATATTTGATGAGAGTATTGCATGGAAAAATTGATTAATGGAACTAAAATGTTAAGGATTAGGGAATTAAGTGGTTATGTCATTTTAGAGTTCAACATGGATAATGATGGGGATATAGGTATAAAGTCTTATCAGTGAAGTAGCTGAGGTCACATAGAGTAATGAGATAAAAATAGGAAGGTTAACTGAATTCTTCCAGATTCTCACATGAACTCCCAACAGACACAAAGTTCCCTCCCCACTTTCCCCTTTTTAACTGGAAGTATTAAATGAGAGAGGAAAATAACATGTATTTAGCAACTTTATATGTTAGAGATTCATATGATAAATATTTTATGTGTTGATCCAATGAAATGTTAACCAAGCCAGAGAGAATAAAAGGTTGCGGTCTAGAAAGGGGATGGAATGATCTGCTATCATAATAAAAATCAATGAAGAATAATATGATAATTAAGGCGGGAAAGTTGAGCATTCAATAACAGGGGAGAGGAGATGTATAACCAACTTATTTCAAAGGAGGAAAAGTCTAGAGAGATATGAAATGGATATCAAAGAGAAAGTGAAAAAAAAAGAGATTGAAAAACAAAAAACAAATTGAATGATAATGCTTGCTACATTGGTATCATAAAGCTACATCAAAATAAAAATTAAAAATTTACTTCACTTTATTTGCAGATTTGATTGAATCCACACATTGTTAAGAGATCTGGAAGAGGGCTTCAATTACACTGGGTAGATGTGACATATATTCATGATAGGACATAGAAAAAAATCTCACAAATAAGGAGACGTGAATAGGTACCACTGGACACAGTACCGTAATCAATGTGATTCCATAATATTTGTGGAACTATCATCATTATCTTGCATAGTTCATTGTACATGGTAGGTGCTTAACAATTCTTTACTAAAAAGTAACTAAATATAATAACATTAGCTAATAGTTATATAACACTTAAAGGTTTGCAAAGCATTTTACATATTTGATATTTATATATTTCATAACTCTGTGAATTAGATGCTATTGTTATTCCTGTATGACAGCCAGGTGGCACAATGGATAGAACATCAAACTTGGAGTAGAGAAAATCCAATTTCAAATTTGTCTTCAGCACTAACTAGCTGGGTCATTCTGGGCAAGTCATTTAATCTCTGTCTTCTCCATTTCCCTTAATTGTCAAGTGGTGAATAATAATAGCTCCCATTTCAGATGGTGAAAATTAAAAAAAATAATTTAAAAAAATTTATCATGTGAATCTCTAATATATTATTTTTGTGCTAAAATACTTAGCACAGTGTCTGCCACTCAGCAGATGTTTACTAAATGTTTGTTCCCTTTGCTTTTCCATTTTACAGAGAGGAAAATTGAGGCAGATTTAAATAGTGATTTACCTATGGTCCAACAGTCAATAACTCTAAAGTATGATTTGAAATCCCACCTCACTGATTTTCGCGGGACTAGGCAATCAAAATGCATTCTTTGAATTCTTTCATCTTTGGGAATAAAGACTAAACTTGTATATTTAACTCATAGAGGTATTGTGGGACACTGGCAAAAACATGAAAGAGAATGGGAGGATCTGAGGCAATAGAACAATTCTGATATTCTAAAGCCTAGAGGAATAAAGCTGAAATAGAGAAATTAGGAGAAAGAAAGAAAAAAACAGAGATAACTAGAATGAAAAAAATAGCAAATCAAATATGATTTAAAAAAACAAGCTGAACAGGAAGAAAAATAAAACAAATCAGGTAATGCAAGAAACTGAAAAAGCAGAGTTAGAAAAATAACTGAACACTGCTAATACTTTTACCAGATCCAAGTCTTTATGTTTATATTTTGGTTTTTATTCTATCATAGTGAGAAAAAATTGGAAAATTAGAATCCTTAGCTTCCTTCAAAGCTCTAACTATAGTGGTCCTTCTTTAATTCTTTAAGGATAAAAAAAAATCCCATCATGCTCCGTATTCTCTGAATAATTTGTATTTATAATTAATAGTGGCAATGCTAGTAGTAGTAATTGTGCAGTAGTAGAGGTATTGGGAGTAGCAGAGATGGTACTACTACAGTAGTAGTGGTGGAAGTAGTAGTGGTAATAGTGATTGACATCCTTGACATAAGAATAATCCTTTGTGCTTATCCCCTGGATGACTCAGCCACAGCAAAATCTCAGAACTGTTTCACACCAGCAGCAGGTGGTTGCTGAGCTTGGACAAGTACCTGTAGTACCTGTGCTCTAGTCATGAAGTCTTGCTGTGAATCTACCTTGTCTCATTGTTGTCCTTACCCTTCCCTCATCAGGGTTATAGCTCATTGCAGAGCCATTGGTATAAGTATTGAGATCTCTATTGGGGAATTGGTATATGTGACTAGTTTCCCTCCTCCAAAGGGATAAAAAAAGCTTTTTTGCTTATGATCACTGTTATCTTTTTATTTTATTCTATTATTAGAATTAACTCTTGTTTTGTAACATGTGAGAGCTTTCTGTTTTTGTTTTTTGTTTTTGTTTTTTTTAGAGTTAACAGAGCTTTTTAAGCCACTGTGGTTCTTTGGTCATTTGATAAGGGTTGACAACGATATCTACCCTATAGGACTGTGAGATGAAACACTTAGCATAGCAGCTGCTGTATAGTAGGCATTATATAAATGTTTATTTCACTATCCATCCCCAGAGAAAGAATGGATGGCGTCTAAGCACAGTTTGAAACATACTATTTTTCACTTTTTTTGTGTGTGTTTGTATTTTCTTTTTTTGCTCTGGGTTTATTTCACAACATGATCCTTTGTAAAAATATTTTGCACGATTGCATGTATAGAATCTATATCAAATTCCTAGCTGTGTCAGAGGGGAAGAGGCAGGAATAATGGAAAGGAGGGAATTTGGAACTAATTTTTTAAAAAAACTTATTTCCCCTTAAGTGACTTGTCCAGGGGTCAAAGAGCTAAGAATTGTCTTAAGTAAAATTTGCACACAGATCTTCCTGACTTTATGTCTAGTAATCAGAATATGTTTATACTTAAATAATTCTACCCCTGTAAAGTGCAAATTCTTCAAGGGCAAATACTGCTTGTTTATGTCTATATCACAATGCCTGGTGATCAATAAATTCTCATAGAATAGATTGGAATTACATAGAAATCAATATGTTTAACACAGTGGATAAAAAGACTGGTTAGCTTAAAAGATCAAGAAACCTTGCATCTTGTCAAATGTCTTTCATTCACTGGGTCTTACATTTGGGGCGAAACAATATAGGATAAAGCACTGGCAACCAGAAAAGATCTGAATTTAAATCTATCTTCTGAAATAAACTAGCTGTGTGACTCTGAGCCAGTCACCCCATTTTGAGGCCTTTTTTCCTCATTTGTGAAACAGGAATGAAATTACTTGTATAGCCTATATCATTGAGTGGTTATAAGGGAAAAAAAAATTTTTTTTAATTGAAGCTTTTTATTTTCAAAACATATGCAAGGATAAATTTGTAAAACCTTGTGTTCCAATTTCTCCCCCTGACCCCTACCCCTTCTCCTAGATGGCAAATAATCCAATATATGTTAAACATGGTAAATTATATATATATATTCAATATAGGCATATGTATTTATACAATTAGAAGGAAAATGTTTTGTAATGCTTCTGGAGTGATGTAATTATGAGAGCTATTACCACTATTTATGTCAGTTTCTTCAACTAAAAAGGTATATAGGACTATCCTCACAGGTTCTTTCCAAGCTTTCTAATTCTACTTTTCCCCAAATTCAGCTATCTCCATGTTGCCACAGAAGCAGTTGCCTTGACAATAGAATGATCTTTTAAGATCATAAACAGAAGTGGGAAGAAGAATTCAGCATGGTCTGTAGCAAAGAATTAGCTAATTATGATTAGTTTCTAATTTAAAGCAGGTAAATTCATCATGAAAATTCTTTAATTGTTATACTTTTGAATGGAAGGTCAGAGCTTCAAGTCAGAAGGAATAATGGAATAGAATATAAGAATGACAGGAAGGAGTGAATGGAGAAGAGGAAAATGAAGTTGTTAAGGTGTTCACAAAGAAGGAATGGAATTTGGTGATCCATAATAGGAAAGCTGCATCAGCAATGGAGGGACATAGTATCAATGGCAACTCTAGTAAGAAGAACTAGAACTGGCTAATTGTTCTCGCAGATAATAGATATAATAGAATAATAGATTATAATAATAAATAGATTATAATAATAATGATTATAACAGATTATAATAATAATGATAGATAATAAAATAGATTATAATAATAATGATAGATAATAAAAAGGGTTCAATCCACAAAGGAGAATGGAATTGTCTCCTATAGTTCCTTCTAGATACAGTCTGGGAAAAAAAATATTTTTTTACATATGCCAAGGTTTGTTGAAGAAAACCAAATTCTAGGAGGTGTGGAACAAATGGCAGAACTGAGTCATTTATTTCTTTAGGGAACAGCCTTTTTTTTTTTTTTTTTTTTTTTTGTATTATATCTCCAGCAGGGCCTTTGACATATATTTAAGGACTCTGGAATCCCATGTAAGCAGTTCACATGATAGAGTCTCTGAACAACCTGAAGGGGAAATGTCAAAGGCATAACAGTACAGACAAGAAGTAATTTGTATTTCTGCTTTACACTGAGACAATAACACAGAAGGAGAAAAGAAAGCAGGCGAATGACTGTATGACAGAAAAGGAGAATGAGGCAGAGAACAGAAGAGAGGCACATGCACACACACAAAAGCCCACTAAGGCAGAAACAAGGCAACAAAAAAGAACTAACTCAGAAGTAGAAAAGAACTGTCAGGCACAAAATTCCCCAAACAATAGATGGGAGGAGGAGGGGAAAAGAACTCGATGACAGGAAAAGAGCAGCATGAAATCGGGTAAGAAATAGAAATAACAAACAAAAAAAAAAAATTTAAATAACAGATTTTCTAACATCCCCACTATTCCTCCAATGCCCTGTGACATGGCTGTTTCACATAGCATTTGAATTATGATGCTTCTTGTCATGCTATCTTAAAGGGCAATAGAGAGGGACAGACATTCTCTGCCACTTGGATTACTTAATGATCTTTAGGAAGGGGAACTGGATGATGGTGTTCTGGAGAAAGATGAGTCCACATATTTTTTTCTAAAGTTTTGGATATTTAACATATTTGTACCTATGTGTTAGATGGCTGGGATATCTCACTTCCAACTGCTTTGGCTCCCACCTTCTCCCAAATAATTATGGGCAGCAAATAGAATCCATACCTTGTGCTTGGTAAATTCCCACTTTTGTGCAATGGGTGATGACCAAAATGACTGAACAAGCCTGGATTTTTTTCATAAAAATGGAAATTGTCAATTAACCCTAAGTATTTCATTGAAAAAAACATTCTATTCTATAGTAATAATGATTGGAGGAAAAGATGACAGATTCTCCTTTTTTTCTCTTTATTAATGAATTAGAAGATATGAAAACTCAATTAAAATTGAATAAAAGGCTTTAAAACATCATTCAAATCATTTATTACCCCTAAGCTAGACATCTTCATTTTCTAAAACTGACATTACCAATGATATTATGTAAAAATGGGACAATGCTGTGTTCATAAGCAGTGCTATCTTTCAAAAACAAAGGATACTAGCAGAATGTTTTAATGGTTAATACGTCTAGAGTTTTTCTTTTGTTTAATTATTCCTTACAAAATTAGGTGAATGAAATCTTGGGGGTTTTTTGTTTTTTTTTAAACAATTCTTAAGTATCTGGGAATCCTAGAATTTTTGGAGTGAAGAAAAGCTAAAAATAATGCTGTGTAATCACACTTGTGGGTAAGGAAATATTGTCACTTTCTTTCTTTTTCCCAGTCCTGGGAACAAATATTATTCCACGTTGGGGTTGGCTAGGTTTGCCACTATGATGTTCTTTACTTGTTATGCAGTAAACTCTGGTTGCAAAATGAATTCCTAACTCTGAAAGAAAACTATTAATATTTTCTTCATATGATGATGGTTATATCATTATATATCATATATAATGATATTATATATATCATATTTCTCAAATATATATGATATATATATCATATGTAATGATATCTATATATCATATTTCTCAATAATGTATAATGGGGTTAGGATTAAAGAAAATACATACAATTTCAACACACATAACTAAAAAGAAATTGAAAAGGAAATTAAGAGTAGAAAAGCTAGATACAAGAAACTTATAGTGATTATGAGAAAGGCTAAGTACTAGAAACTTTGTCCTGAGATTGACTATGGAAAAGAATAAAGGGGATTTTCAAAGATGTAGATATATAAAATACAAAGAATTAAAAATTGACTCATCAAGTCAGAATTATAGGACACACAGATTTGCACACTTGGTTGCCTAATAGTTTATTATGCATCTTTTATCCAGGATATTTTTTCCTAACCTCTTTGCCCTTCTACCTCAATAAAAACCATATTTACCTTTCAGATGAAGACTTCCTTTCTCTTTGTGTCACCCAAATATTAGTATTTCATAAAATGTGGTTGATTATCTAAAAATCCAATGGTCTACCCTCAAGATATGTTGGGTGTCCCCATCTTCAGAAAGATGGTATTTCACATTGTACTTAGAATTGTACTCTAATCACTTAGGCTCTTTGAGCATCATCTTCCTTTATAAAATGGATAAAACAATAGTATATATATATATATGTATATATATATATATATATATATATATATATATACATATATATATATATCCCAGATCAAAAAATAGAAAATAATGATAATAATAGCTAGCATTAAGATAATGCTTGAAGGTTTTTTAAAAATCTTGCATGTTACCTCATAAAGTTGTTTACAAATCTCAAAGGATTTATGTAAATGTAAGTAATGTGATGTTAAAAAGAAAATTCTGAATGACCACTTGCACACAGATTTAATTTTTATTCAGGTGCAGGTTGAACTTGAGGGCCTCTGAGGTCTCTTAACTCTGAGATTCTATGAATCTCTATGAATCATATGATTAAAGTTAGAAAAGATCTTGGAGACTGGTTGCTCTAACTTCTGATTTTTCAGATAACAAAACTGAGACCCAGAGATTCTTAGAAGACCCAGGGTCATAGAAAGTAAATGCCAAAACTGCAATTGAAACTTGGGTTCTTTTATTTCAAATCTAACACCTGTTTTTCCCCCTACAGCATGTTTTACTGGTTCAGTTTCCCACTTTAATTTCTATTGCTGGTATGCTTCCTGATTCCTGATTGCTTGTCCTTATGGACTACTGTTTAACATTCCAAATGTATTATCTTCAAGTTTAGTATTATTCAAAATATGTTAAACTCTTTAAAAATCAAACCATCAGTAAGAGAACAAAGGCTAAGGTAAAATAGGAAAACTTCTGAAGGCTGTAGCTACCTTGTTTTGTTGTATGCACAAGAAACCCTTCTGGCTCCTGGATTCAGGATCTGAATTTTAAAATTTCCTATTGGTTCTTGTTCCCTAAAGTCTCAGATCATAGACTGGTTAAATAGGAGATCAGAAGGCATTTAATTGAGGACAAGAAATCAGAAGAATGAAAGGAACAAAGGGAACAGAACTTTGGAGAAAACAGAGGCAGCGTCTGAAGGGTTATATGTTAGAAATACACATAATGAATTTTTATTTTTTTTCAGGTATTTCAGGAACTGGGTAAATAGTGGAGAAAAAGGGGGAAAGTGATATCCTACAGATTTCTAAATCTAGGAAGGGAGAGTCAAGGTTAGGAGACAGCAAAGATATTTCAAGAGCTAGAGTAGAAATGAAAAAGAACCTATACTTTTTGCCATCAGTATCTGCCTCACAGAAATGACAAAAAATAACACCCCTCCCCTCCTTATCTCTCACCTCAAGAGTTGGCTACAATGTGAGGGTGGTGGGTGGAAATAGGTGGAGAGATGAATAATTAACCAAAACAAGCAGGTCACAAGATGGAAGAACTGTACCTTCTAAGGGCTTTGCAGATGTGGGAGGAGCTCTCATGTAGCACTTTCTGATAATTCACAAAAGTGTTTTGTTTTTTTGTTTTTGCATTGTTTTTTTAAACAACGGAACTAGAAGCAGGCTTAAGTATCAGCAATGGTTGTTTTAAGAGTTTTTGACAATGCTGGACAGCTCCAGAGATTGCTATATTAAACCCAGGCTAGTTCCTCTAAATAAACAGCGATATAAGATACTTAAGAGCATCTCACAATGTCTAGGTTTCTTCCGCATCATCATTGTTGCTATAAATAAACATCTCACAGTAAGTTTTCTATTGAGTCTATCTGTCAATCTATTTATTTATCCATCCATCTATGTATGTATGTATCTATTCACCTATCTATGAAGTAACTTAAAAAGTTATTGGCGTTAAAATTAATACAACTGAACAAACAGTTAACAAGGACCTACTATGTTCAATGCAATATATGCTATGTATTATGTTACTATGTGACTGGTGCTGAATATTCAAAGAGAAAAACAAAAGTCCATGTTCTTTGGAGACAAATTTTACCAGATAACTCGCTATTCAGAAAGTCTGTCTCTATCACCTTGGGCTGCATTTCCAAATATCTCCCAGCAAATGTAGGGTCCTTGAGGGTAGGGATTGTTTCATTTTTATCTTTGAATCTCTACTATCTGACTCACTGTAAACACTTAATAGATTATCAACTAATAAATTATTATAATTAATAGCTCATGATTCAATCAATATATCAATTTTCATGTTAATATCTTCTATTTCCTCTATGCAAGCTTTTTCTCAGTTAAAAGTCCCATTTTTTATACCCAGGCTATCTATGCCAGCTTCCCAAATTGTTTGTTTTCCTAACTACCACTAGTTCCAACATGCCATTAGGTTACATATACCCTTCATAATTTCACACCCATCCATATGTCCCCTCAGTCTTCAATGTTCCAGACTGATGGGCTGTTTTTAGTTTTACTTGACATAGCAGTCAATAAAGCATGTAGTGAACTAAGGCAAGCACACTTCTAAATCTCACTGTGGTATTGACAATATTCAGTGTAAGATTTTTAACTGTTTGAAAAGCTATCATTGCTATGTTTTTCAATTCTAACAGATGATGGACACAGTAAAAAAGCTACTGGGGTTTAAAAATACACTTAAAAAAACTATGCTGCAACTATTCACCAGGTGGTCTACATATTTGTTATTACACATAACTTTTATGGCTATGCTATTATTGCTCTACGGAAAATCAATAGCACTCCTTAACCCAGTGCTGAAATTCCAGTTATAGATTTAAAGGGCATTGCCTTCTACCAACAATTTATAAAGAGCTTAAAAAAAAAAAAAAAAAAAAAAAGAAAAATTCATCACTTTATTATTAACCAGCATTAATAACTAAAATGGAAAACTCACACAGAGCCAGCTTCAGGCAAAGTATTGACAACCATATAGACGCTTCTTACAAATATCCTCTAGCTAGCTACATTATGTAAGCACCAGTGTCTAGTCTAATGACTAGAAATTAAAATCAAATAAAGGGTTGGACCACAATACAATATAAATTCCTTTTTTTTTGCCTAAACATACTTACTCCCATCCTGTACAAATGGATAATTAATTCCACAATGTTTCTAAAGGTTTATATAATATTGAAAGAGAAAAACAATAAAGGGATATCATCAATGAAACACATATCTATAATCCTCATAAGGTATCAGTTATCTTTTCTGAATTCAATTAAAGAACTATCTTTCAAAGCTCATCCCTCCTCCCATTAAGTGCAAGACATTGGCTATATTCCCCAAGCTTAAAGTATGCAGCTACATTTGGTGTCTCTCAATATAACTACATTATTACATAATCATGTATAATTTTATATAGTTAGCTTAATTTTGAAATTTCAACATTTATTCTTCTATGCATGTAAATCTGGTGCCTCTGGATGCCAAACCCCTGGGGTCCAGCCTCTCGCATATTTAACTCAGCAACACTTGACTTTGTGACCTTTATGTTCCATCTGCAAAACTGGAGAAAGCATCCAGATCCAAAATTCTTCCACTAAATGATTCCCATGTCCAGCTGAAAGTTATAATTTTCATTTTCATTTTAGTTCTATCATTTCAATACTTTGATGTGTCTGTGGTTTTTCACTGCGGATCTGTCCCCACCTCATCAAGGTTTTCTCATACTGGGTGACTAATCTTGTCTTCTTCAAATTCTCTTTGGGGGAGGGATTTAATTAATATATTGGAGATCACCCTCCTTCTTCCATGACAATTAACAATGAAACATGGAGCCTCTCCATGGGACTAGCCTGCCTTCTTCTCCAAATGCATATTTCCATGATAATGCTCTATATTAAACTTAGTTACATGGGGAGACTTAGGGCTGGAATAGACAGAGGATGTCACAGTCCAGCTCCTTTATTTTGAATAAGAGGAAACTAGAACTTTGAGTTGTTAAATGACTTTCCTGGTATCATAAAGGTGGCAGATGCTAAAGCCAGGAGCAAAACCAAGTTCTTAAACTCTCAACACAAAGCTTTTAATGCTGTGCAATATTGCTTTCATATAATTATTAGCTGGTAATGAGCTGCAGCCTACTCACTCCTACCATGTTCCTTCCTATTCTGTGTGATATTCTAGGACTTGAAGCCATCATCATAGTGTCAAGAACAGATCTTATCTAAAATAAATTATTTCATAGAGATTCTCTGCTATAAATCCTCCATAATGATGGCAAACACCTTTGGTGAACATAATTGTCCCTTTTTGATAAAGAGTCCTAGAACAAAGTTATCTCTGGTTTTGCATATTCCAAGAAATCTCAATGAGAGACATCTTGGCAGATGATATTATTTTGTTCTATTGAATCAAATGCTTGCTCTAGTTTTAAAAATGGGAATGCATATTTCCTATACATTTCAGTCAGCTGTGTAACTATAACAATGTGGCTTGCTGTAGGTCTCTCCCACACCTCTGATTTTCTTTGCTTTTGTGAAATTCCAGTGAGGAAATCCCTTTATCAAATGTAGATCAGAAATGGCTACCTTACTTAAAGTCTTAGAGAGTTGCCTGGGGCATAGAGAGATAGAGAAAATTGCCCAGGGTTAGTATGTTTAAGTAGCTGTAGGTTTAAGAGTACCTTGATCTTCCTGCCTCCAAGGTTGGTTCCCTATATTGCTATTATCTTCCCTGAAATTGACCATTCTTTTAAAATGCTTTTCATTTTCTTCCTATGAATAATACATCAGAGGTTTTCTTAATATTTATTTAGAATATGTTCATAACATTTGTAGAGGGGAAATAATATTACAATGAGGTAATTTTTTTTTAATCTTCTATTCTTTCAGAATCAATCTCTAAATGTCTTCAAAATTTTATTGCCTCCAGCATGACTTCCATTGCTTTTTCTACTTCAGAAGTTCTTCTTTCTATTTTTGTTTTCTTTAGTGTTTCTCCTTATTCAGAGACTGACGTCAGGGTTCAAACATGGTGACTACAATGTCATTGATGGTGAAAAGAGTTTGTTCGGAACAAAATAGTTATAGCCTTTCCCCCCCTATCCTTTTCACCTTTTCATCATTTGCTGTTTCCTTCTAGTTTTGTTTTTCCTTAAATTTCCAAAGAAACCTATGCTCATTTGGTTTTGCTGCCAAGTTTTCTTTACATCTGTTATTTCTCACCATTGCTTCTCTCTATTTTCAGATAATTCTGCTTATGATCTTTCAATATTTCCCCCTAAAATATCTTTAAAATGATTTTATACTTTAAGGTATTATGACCTGTGGCTTATTATCTGTCAAAGAGAGGAAGTGTTTTCTGGATGAGGCAATTTTTAGGATCTTTTTGTTGTTTTCTAGTGGAAATTATTTACATTTCCTTAGGAAATGGGCATGAATTCATGTATTGTCTTTAACATTTCCCACTTTCCAGCATCAACAACTAATGAGATCCAGTTGTAATAGACCAGATTTGAATTCAGATACTCCTGGCTTTGGCACTTGGCCACTTAGCTGCCCCTTACCAAATACTTTTGAAAGGTGAATTGTTTTCTTCTCCCAGAGGATAGTACTAAGAACAAAGCTACAAGGAAAAAGAGAGTTACAAGATAGTAAGCTTTTGCTTAAAACATAAAAGTCTCTCTTAATAATTAAGCCTATCTAATATTGGAGGTGTCAGAGAATTATCTGTTACTGGCATTCTCCAAATGATGGCTGAATTATCTCTGCAATTCTAGAGAAACTGAGGCAAGACAGAGATTAGTTTTTTTAAATTTTTTAATTGTGGAGAGTTTGTGATAGTCGGTCAAATGGAACTCATGTTCAGAAATCATTCAACCCTGAGCCACTGAAGCAGGGAACTTTTATATCTAACTAGGGTTTGTGAACAGAATAATCTGAATATACAAATTTATAGAGGTAACAAAGGCAAATTGAGGACATGGGTGAGTGTACAAGCCATAATTCCAAGAAAGGGTCATAACTTAGTCCTGACGGGATAGGGATCAAGAAAGAAGGTCAAGGGCAGGAGAGAGCAACAAGAGACAATACTCAAATGGAGGGGAAAATTATACTAGCAAGTTTCGAGATAATGCACCTGGATTTTATGATAGAGTGGAATGTAAAGTGGCCAGAGCTTCAAGGTTTTTCCTGACTCAATTCTCCCAGTCCTCATGGCAAGGAAAAAATGGGGAGAGGGCTATGATTTTATTTAGGGCATCACATCACTCATCAGGAGTATTCTAGGGGGATTCATGGATCATATTAAGGTTGAACTAGATAATGTTTATGGTTCTTTTCAACACATATTCTATAATGAATAAATGATATTCATAATATATATGAATCTATGAATATAAGAATTCTTATCCTGATATCAAATTATAAAAGATAGAGTTAAAAGGTTGACTTTTCTAATTCATAATGACTATAACATTCCTCAGCAAACAGGGTATTAAGACTGATGTCAGAGTTGCAAGACTTATAATGTTAGAAACAAGGTATAGTAGATGATCATATAACAGTATCTCCATGAAGGAAGTTTTTTTCTTGCCTTTCGACTCATTTGTCTTAAGTCATTTTTTATGCTAGCATTTATATAATACTTAAAGTTATGAAAAGAGTTTTACATATTATTTCATTTGCTCCTCACAACAATCCTGAGAAATAGTTACTATTATTATTCCCAATCTACAGATGAGAAAACAAGTTTAGGGAGGTTAGATGATTTGCCCAGTGTCACATAGCTAATCAGTATTTTATAGGAAATTCCCAACAAGAATTATGTTACACTAGTTATCCCTGCAGGGCTGGGAAAGGAAGAGAGACTATTTCTATAACTTATAGGATCTTTCTATTTCCTTTTCCACTCACAGTGATGTTTAACATGGCTATAGGTACACGAGAACTATTGAGACTGCCAGGTATTGTACCTCTTTTAAAGTTGCATTTCAAATTATCCCTATGTACAGAATGACAATACAAAAGGAGAACTGGTCCAGTCTGTAGTTGTTTTATTCTCTAGGCCCAGATGCTATAACAGAGTAGCTCTGTTAACCCAGCTGTTGAAATAAGATTTTATTTCCCAAGAAAGTCGACAGCACATCGGGTGATATGTGGTCCTTACACTTAAATTTGGATGTTATCCTGGTTAGAAATGGCTGTTGTTTGGCAAGGGTAAGGGTAATAATTGGTGGTTAATATTTCATGAATAATGATGGAATGCTTCAACACAAAAAATGTCTTGCCCTTTAAACACACACATACAATATTTATTTAAATTAAATCTGCAATATGAAAAGACTATGATAAAGATATGAAATAATCAGTTTCTGTAGATCATAATATGTTATCAGGGTCAATTATATTTTACATTCCTAAAAATCTGATACTTCTAAGCTCATTCTGTTCCTACTTAGCCATGTCACTATTAAATCAGGACAATGCATGAATTTTCAAGGGTCCATATTTGAGTTGAATTTTTTTTTCAGTATTTCCCAATTCTTGGTAGGTTGTATGTTTGAACAGGCAAAATTAAATGGCACGTTTTTTAAAGATGGCAACAGAGAAAGGCTTTAATCCAGACTCCTTCATCATGTCTCAAAAAACTCTTCCACATGGAACATCATTTCAGCCTTGGAATTTCCACTGAAAAGTACTCTTTGTTCCTGTGTTCCAATTGGTTAGCTTCTTCTAGGACTTTCTTAAAAGGAAACTGCCTAAGCCTTCTATGTCTTTATTTATCATCGGATACAATCCAGACTCCTTCACTGAGCATTCCATTCTTCTTTTCTTTTTTCTCCCCAGTTCCCTTTCTTTTTTATGTGTTACGAGAGTATACAAACTCCTTTTCTTTTTGCTTTTATTTGTGTTCTCAACACTTATAGTAAGAACTTAAACACTTGCTGACCAATTACTAGTAGAAAGGAAAACCTTATCTCTTCTGAATGAACAATAGGCAGACATGAAAATTACACAATCTGTTATACAATCTAGGTCATCATAGATTTGAATGAAAAGTGTTTATCTAGTTCCTCTTTTTCATAAAAATTAGTGTAGTCCAATGTAAAGTTTCTAATGCCTTTGGAACCATGGGTCCTGAGTGGTGAAAGCTTTATGTAATAAGGACTTTAGGAAAGAATGTGGGAATTGCCATGGATTATAAAAGGCATATTAAAGGGGATGAAAGCCATAGCAAGAGGGTAAAAGCCAATACAAGGACACAGTGTCCAGCAAATAATCTTATGCATATTTGGAAACTTACTCAAACCAAGTAGCCCACAGTTGTGAGTGTCTGAATATCTAACCACCTGCACTGGTCTTGCATCTGGGTTCTGAAACCAGGCCCAATTTTCAAATAATAAATAAAAGTATTGGGTGAAATGCATGAATGTATGCATGACTCTCTACAGTTCCTCCTCCCTTTGTCTGATTTCTATAATTACCACTGGACTTTTTGGAGATCTTTATGAGGATCTACTGAATAGTCTGGCTGTTGCCCTGGAGTATATGGTGGGCATCAGAGATCCAATGAATTGTCTGTTGGTACCCCCAAAAGCCCCTATGTAAGTAACCTAGATGATTTTTAAAGGAATTTTGTAATCATACTGGAATTGCCAGACTCTTTTGCTGGTATTTTTACCCTTTGGTCAAGAGGTGCCCCTTGATTACAGGTAGAAGAGGTTCCGTTGGTTGGAGAGTTCTATATTCTACAGTAACTGACAGATCAGTTTACTTGCTTTTATAAAATTTTCATGATTCTCTATCCACCATAATAGCTTGTATCTCTTCTATATTTACCATCACATGAACTGTTGTAGACAAAAAGAACATAAAATACATTTAAAAATTTTTTTCAGGTAGCCAATCTACTAACAATGAACACCATCAAATTTAATTAGGCTTGTCCTGAAAAAGGAATAGATTCCATTGACTGGTTCAAGCTCAAAGGCTTTCCAGCTTGGACAGTTCTCCTAGAACCTGGAATCTATAATCATAGCTTTTAAGAATGCAAGGTCATCCCCCATGTCACAGTAAGGTCCTGGAGAAGGAGGATTCAGTAGAGAGCGAATTTGTTTCTCATATCAAACAAATACTTTCATCTAAGAAAGAAAAATAAATTCCAAAAATATAAGATATTCAATTGTGTCTCTCACTATATATATATATATATATATATATATATATATATATATATATATATATATATATATACACACGCACACTAAAAAAAAATAGATCCAGAGATCTTAGTGAATTAAAACCATTTAGGCATAGAATATCTCATAACATTGATTCCTATGTTATACAATGTTATAACCATTTTATGAATAATAAAGGCAAGTGCTCAGTAGCACACTAATAGTTCCTGTCACTATAGCATGCTGGTGGGTGGGACAATATAAAGTATAATTGTGTATATGTCAGGAAACAAATTTAAATCTCTGTTCAAATCTTTGTTCCTATTTTTGTTCAAAATGTTCTTCCCTGTGTAGGGGATACATGCTCTTTTAGGAAACAGTTTCTAAAGAATTCTTCTACTCAGGCATTGTGCAAAAGTTGCAAGTTGCTATGTGTTGCTAGGGAAATTTAGCTGAGAGCTTGGTAATGAAGTTAACAAGCATGGTACGACTATAGCCAGCTCAATTGTTTCCAACCATTGTGAGTACAGGGAATCCTTTTTAAGATGGGAAAATTTTGCAGGACTCAAAATTGACTGAGAAAACACTCAGTGACAAAAATCCCCATGCTTTTTAAGAATGTATTTAAATGAGCTTATATTTTGCTAATCACAACACCATCTATCTACATTTGAATCATCGTGATACATATATGCGTACATTATTGATTCAGCCTACAGAATGAATGTTTGCTTATTTACTATACAGACTCACACTGCATATTTTGTTGGAACTAAATAAAGATCAAAATGACAAGGCTGAATAAGTATATGGATTCATTACAATAACTCCATAGTTTTCCCTCCCTACTTGTAGGGAGCATATTCTATATATTAAAAAACACTTATTTAACGCCACTCAAGTGGTGGAAAGAGCACTGGGAGGAGTACTGAGAAAAAAAGTTCATCCAGGATCAGAAGGGTTTCTGACTACTATATGTAATCCTGGGCACCTTTCTTCATCTCTGTGAAGCTGTTTTTTTTTGTTTGTTTGTTTGTTTGTTTTTGTTTTTTTGTTTTGTTTTGTTTTGTTTTTTAATCTGTCAAAAAAAGAGGCTAGATTAACTTTAATGTCCCCTAAATGTTTTAGTGTATGAAATAAATAGCAATGAGAGGAGAAAAGTGAAGAGTGAAATAAAGTTACTTTCTCTGAAGGGGAAAAAAAGTCAAGCAGGAATTTATACATGTAGTATGAAGATGCCTCGCTGTGTCCTTTTCTTTCTTCTTTTTGATTAAATCAAAGAGACAATTGGGAAGAGTTACTAGCAGGATAATACTTTCATTGCTGCTCCTTTTTCCTGAAACTCCCAATCAAGTGCCTTTCCTCTCACAAATAAGTCAGGAGATTTAGAAGTGAATTAGGAATTGAGAGAGTCAGAAGCAGCTCCGGAAGAGTTTATCTTCTGTGTCTTAGAGTGAATTATATGGGATCATATTGGCCAAAATTTTGTGAAAATTATACTAGCATATGATGATTTATAATGGAATCTTAGAATTGGAATCAGATTTTAAAGATCACTTAATCCAATCTTTCACATAATGCAATAAGAGAAAACAAACAAAAAAATCCTTTCATTTTTATAAGATTTTAAGGTTTACAATACACTCTCATCAAAACAAACATAGGAGGTAGATAGGTTGTCTCTATATAAAACCCTGACAAATGGTCAACCAGACTCTGCTTGAATACTTCCAGTCAGAATTAGCTTTCTCCAGATGGCTTCCAAATCTATATATCTTGCCCCCGGGGTCCTTCAATACAACTTCAGCAAGTGCTAGTTGGGCATCTCTTGCTAGATATACTAGAGACATCTCAAACACAACAGAAATAAAATGAAACTCATTAGATGTGTTCCTAAACCTATAACTACCTTCAAAGATTAGTGGAAATGATGCTTCCTATAAAGAGGATGTCTTTATCTATCTTTATCTTGCCACTGGACTCAGATGGCTCTGGAGGGGAGAGTAAGGCAGGTGACCTTGCCCAGCCTTCCCCCATTCAAGTCCTTCACTTGAATGTTATGACATCATCTCTCTGATGTCATGGTCCTATTCAAGAGCAAAGGACAAAAACAACAACATGTAAAATCTGTTTCCTGATCTCCCCAGTTGTTAATGTTCTTTTCCCTACCTATCATCCCCAACAAACAAATATAGAAATAACAAACAAAAACCCTTTGTTTTCACCTTGGTTTGAAGTCCAACACTACCCACTCCCTTGTAACTGTCAGGACCTTGTACTGAACATTCTGTTAATGGCTCTCTATCTGTGTTCCTAAAGAAACAGAGGAGACAATGAGGATGTCTTTTGTGGTATCTTGTACTCTTAGGTTACAAAGGGAGCTCTCTCCACTCCAGAAATGGAATACTACCTACTTAGAGGATCTCAGAAGACCCTTGAAGTGAATAGGTCATTGTATTGATAGGGACAAACCCATTAGTGGAGCAGAGTTAGGTGCCTCTGAGATGGAGCAACTTCAATGCTCTAATTTCCTGAGGCAATTCAAAATTTGCCTTCCTGAGGCAAAACAGAGATTTCCTACTAGTGGCCTTGGATTCCTAGGGGGTTCCTAAAATATTTCAAGGCATCAATCTCATTTAAAAAATTAGGAAAATAAATAACCAAATTGGTAGATAAGATAACTTATATGGTTCAACATGTATATGACTCTAGATATTATTGTGATTAATATCTTTTTAAAAGTATTATCTAATTTATAGATGTTTGTCCTTAACATTGTAATCAACTAATATTGATCACATAAGCATGACATGAAGGTCTACAAACTCTTTAGATATTAAAAAAAAGATTGAATACCACTTTTATGGAAGAATACTTTGTGATTCAATTAGATCCACTGTTCTTGCTATTCTTTTTAATCTCTATGACTATTGACCACAATTAGGCATGTTCCCCATGATAATTGCTCAGCTTGTTTGCTTTATGAGAAATTTTTCATGCTTTTCCCTTATTCTTGCTCTTCCTCTGCCCTTCCCCCTATATTCAATTTCTCTGGCACCAATTTATAAATTCTGTGATCAATTGTATGACCAAGTTTTGTATTTTCTAGCCACTGTAATATCTGAAACCTGGACCAATGTCTTTTTTATACTTCTAAAGAATAAAGACCACCAGATGTCAGCCTGACCATGAATATTCCATTTGAGTGGCCAGTTTCCAGGGACTTCCAATAGGAGTCAAGGCTAGACAAACTTAATTCCTCTTAGATAATTGGAACCAATCCTTAACCAACCCAACAGCCAATAAGCTGCTATAGCATTATACATGGTTTCCTATAGAAAGGCTCTCCTTCAGAAGAATTATAGAAATAAGTTGGAATCATAGAAACACTTCGATGTTACTTCCACAATGTCTGGCATAGAGTAGGTGCTTAATACATGCAGTTGACTGACATAACCTGCATGAATAGCTACATCACTAATACTTGTTTAATAGTAGTCTTTATTTGAAAAAAAGACAAGTGAAAGGGAACTTCACACTTTCTAAGGCTGCCCATTCCACTTTGGGATAGCCTAACTTGCGAGGAAGATTTCCCTTACACTGAGGTGAATTTGGTACTAGTCTAGCCTTCCAGGGTCAAACTGAACAAGTCTAGTCAGTCTTTCCCATTATAGCCCTTCAAATATTTGAAAACAATAATCAATGCTTTCTTCTACACATTAATCTCCTCTTCTTAAAGCTGGATATCCCAGATCTTTCAACAGATTTTTATGTGTGACATGGTTTTGATCCCTTTCCCTAGCCTTATCATCCTATTTTAGACACACCAATGCTGACATCCTTTTATTCAATAGTAATCACATAACATTTCATATCTTTCTATGCTTCATTTCTCTTAAGACTATCCTTCACTTTGTCCATGATTTTCAAACTCTCTATCCCTTGAGACTTTCTCAAGTAATCATCCCTGTTCTGATTTCATTTTTCTCTCTCACTGTGAGACTGTTCCCTACTCCTGAATCTTTTGTTCCTATCAAAATATATTAAAACTTTTTTTTGTGAATCTAAAAATATTTTTAAGCTATTATTTTCCCTTAAATCTCTTTCCATGATCTTGTGAAAAAGCCTTTGGAAAGGCAAGTGACAGGGCGAAACAAAAGGGGAAAAAACAAAAAACAACAAACAAACAACAAAAATTACAGATCACTAGGAGAATGGATTAGGGGAGTAACCAGAAATTTGATAAAGAATAATTTTTGCCTTATTCATTGATTCTTTACCTACTAGAAGTGATTAGAAGTAGGACTACATTTCTCCAAAGAGAAAAGATTATTGATAATTTCAGAGTGAGAAGAGTGGTCCAGGAGGAAATGAGATGGTGAATTTGTTCTTCAACTATTCTGGAATGTTAACTCTTATCTCTTCTTTCTTAAGAATGCTATAAATATCTTTTCAGGGTTTATGTCAAAGAGAATGGAGGACTCTGACAGTTTGTACATCTCTCTCTCCAAGATAGGAATAGCTTACAGATTAACACTAAATTAAATTAAACTTTGCAGCAGACTGATATTTAAATTCAGAATACAGTATTTATTATAAAATTTTTTCTGACATTTTTTATAACTCATGCCTTACTTAACCCCAATTTTGAATTACTTCCATCATCTTTTTATTGATTCCCTTGACATTATTGATTTTTTGTTTTTTCAGATGAATTGTTATTTTTTCCAGTTCTATAAAATAATTATTTGATAGTTGGATTGATATGGCACGAAGTAGTAACTTAAGTAAAATGGACATTTTTATTATATTGACCATGAGCAATTAATATTTTCTAGTTTCTTAGATCTGTCTTTATTTTGCAAAAAGTGTTTTGTAATTGTATTTCTATAATCCCTGGTTTAAGGAAACTTCCCTGGAGTTGTCAATTGTTTCAACTAGTTTTTTTATTTGTTTGTTGTTGTTTTTTAGCCCTCTAAAGTTCTCTAAGTATGCTATCACAATATCAGCAAATAGTGATAGTTTCATTTCCTTTTGCTTATTTCTATTCCTTTGATGTCTTTTTCATATTGCTATAGTTAGTATTTTTAGTACAATACTGAATAATAATGGTAAAGATGGACATTCTTGCTTCACCTTGATCTTATTGGAAAGGCTTATCCCCATGGTTTATCCCCACTATTGATAAAGTTTGCTCTTAGTTAAAGTTAGTTAAAGAATGGTTCCATTTATTTCTATGCTTTTAGTGTTTTTAATAATAATGAATACTGTATTTTGTCAAAGGGTTTTTCTGTTTTTTTATATAATCATGTAATTTTTTGTTATTTTTTTTATCGATAGGGTCTTTTTTGCTGATATTATCTAATATTAAACTAGTCTCCCATTTCTGGTTTAAATCCATATTCCTGCAAGCTCCTTATTTTATTTTATTTTTTTTCATTGTTATTCATTTATTTGAACTGATTTATAATTTTATTTCTCTAATTTTGCTCTCCCTGGTTTAGATATCAATACCATCTCTGTGTCATAAAATGAATTTGGTAAGACTCTTTCACCCAGTTTTTCAAATAGTTCATATGGTATTGCAGTTAATTGTTTCTTAAATATTTAGTAGAATTCACTTGTGAATAAATCTGGTCGTAGGTATTTTTTTTAGAGTTCATTGATAATTTGCTTTTTTTTTTTTTTTCTAAGATGGAATTATTTAGGTATTCTAATTTTTCTGCTAATATGGGCAATTTATAATTTTTGCCAAATATTCCCCATTTTCACTTAGATTACTAGTTACAGGCATATAATGAGGCAAAAATAAACTCTTAATAATTGTTCTGATTTCATTTTATTGTGGCATATTCACCATTCTCATTTTTGATATGGATAATTTCATTTTCCTCTTTAAAAAAAAATCAAGTTAACCATTTTACAGTGTTTTTATTTTCATAAAGCTAACTCCCAGCTTCATTTATTAATTCAATATTTGTTTTTTATTTTATTAAATTTTATTTAAATTTTATTAATTTATTAATCTTTGATTTTCCATTTTAGTATTTAGTTGAGGATTTTAAATTTGTTCTTTTTCTCCTGTTTTTATCTGCATTCCCAATTCATGATCTGCTCTTTCTCTATTTTGTTGATGTAAGATATATGTTTCTTCAAAGTTCTTCAAAGAACTGCTTTGGCTACATCCATAAATTTTGGAATGTATGTTTAATGAAATAATTTGTTTCTGTGATTTGTTCTTTGACCCACTCATTCTCTTTTTCTTTTTGTTCATTCATTTCAGTTGTGTCCAGTTCTTCTGGACCCCATTTGGGGTTTTCTTGGAAAAGACAATAGAGTGGTTCACCTTTTCCTTCCTCAGCATAGTTTACAGGTGAGAAACTGATTTGTCCAGGATCACACTGCTAAGTGTCTGAGGCTAGATTTGAACTCACAAAGATGAGTTTTTCTGATGGTAGACCTGGCATTTATCCATTGCAGCATCTGGTTTCCTCATTCTTTAGGATTAGATTATTCAGTTTCCAATTAATTTTTATTCCATGCTTCCACAGTCTTTTATTGAATGCATTTTTAAAAATTAGAGTCTAAAAACATTACATTTAATTTTTCTGCTCTTTATAATTGGGTTGTGAAGATTTTATGCCTTAATATATAGTCTTTTTTTTTTTTTTTGTGAAAGTGCTGTTCTCTAACTGCCTAATAATGATAAAATTCTTACATGTAACATGTATCATGTTCCCATAAAGAGAGGTAAATAGTTTAACATTATTGAGTCTTTTATGATTTCTCTCTTATCTTTATCTTTTTTTATGATTCTCTTAAATCTTATATTTCAAAGTCAATTTTTCTATTTAGTTCTGATTTCTGTTTATTCCTAGTTTCCTACTTTCCTTCCTTTTTGGATGCTTTCCAAACCTGTTAAAAATGAAAATGATAACACTGATTGGGGATGGCTGGGTTCCTGATTTAACTAAAGATTGTGTAAGATTCTATGTTGTCAGAAAGTTCCCTGTTAACTCCTAACTGTCTCTTAGATAATTTAATATCTAAGCAATGTAAAAGCTAAAGTAAAAATTATTTTGTATTCAAAAGTGAATTTAAGGTAGGTTTTCTTTGGTAGCTTCTCTCCATAATCATTTTCCAAACACCACATTAGGATGGCTAAGTGGTCTAGAAGATTAAAAACTCTGTAGTTTGAGCCAGGGAAAACCCAAGTGAAAATCTTTCCTCAGGCAATTTCTAGCTATGTCATCTTGAGAAACTTACTCTACCTCTTGGCCTCTGATTTTATATATGATATATGATCTAAAAAGAATGATTTGATGGTTTTTAAGGGCTTTAGAGGGAAAAAAAATCCATGATTCTAAGATATAACTTCACACAAAGTTGTGTAATTCTAGTTTTAGGCGCTTTTATTCCCTCCTGCAGATGAGCTTCTATCACAAAAAGCTGAGATTTAACTTTTCTAAGTAGTGAAAGGGTTAAAGGGAAAATTTTGCTTCCAGTTGGGAAAATATGATTGCCTCAAACAGTTCCTTACTTTTCCTTTTCTCCACTTGTTGAAATCACATTCTGTGCTAGATAAAACAAAACAAAATAAAACAAAAAAAACAACTTTCAAGTAATTTAACTCACTCATGGAGTGCTTTTTTATCTAATGATTGGAAGTTTTGAGTCTTGTATTTCATTCCAGAATTCCTCACCGTCTCCCAACAAATTTGGCAGTGTGAACCAGAAACTAGGGATATATGTTCTGAAGTTTAATAAGGTGTTTTGTAAGATGCTTTTGAATCTCCTTATTTCTATATAAACCATGTTCATTTTAGTAAGTTAAATTAAGTCTACCAAATTAAGTACCACATGCTGACTTGAAAACCTGGATTCCTGCCTAGCTTCAGAAAAATACTAGTTGCAAGACCATATATAGGCAAGTCACTAAATCTCTCAGTACCCTGGGCAACTTTCTAAGACTTTAAATAATGGACAGAATTCTACTCTATATCACTGGACAAAGTTTCCACATTGGGAACTGTTTATATCAGTGTAAGTATGAGTCCAATTTACTTCCCCATTAGAAAAAAAAATATCTGGAGAAAGAATAAATTCAGCAGATATCCCCAATCTACCATTACTTAAAATAGTTCTCTTTATGGTCTTGATACCATTATGGATTTTTTTCCTACAAGATTAAAAGCTAAGTAAAAGCCAAAATGTTTCATTTTTAGCAAAACAATCTTTCAAGATCTTATCCTATAAATCTGTATCTAGGTTATATTTTCACAATTCTTTTACTTTATCTTCAAGTTAGTCCATTAAAAGTAGTATAATGTAGAAGTTTCTATGCATTGTATACAAATATAAAAATAGTAACAAATTCTTTTTGTGACTCCCCAAACACAGTTAGGGAATAATGATCAAATGCTAAAAAATGTAAAATGCAATTTGTGCTGTGCCCCATTTACTACAAAATCACTATGAACAATGCACTTTGGCCGGGATATTGCTCTAGGGAAACTGGATCAGCATTAAGAATGAATAAAGAACATTGCATTTGAAAGCAGCTAATTCTGCCTCAGCGCTTTTTAAAACTATTTGTTATGATATTACTTCCTGTCAAGCACATAATGTAATTTTTTCCTCAATAAAACTAAACACTTTGTGTAATTTCAGCTTCTCTCATTTTCCACTTTTTAAGTACTAAATATTTAAACAATGCAGACCTGAAACTCTCTAGCCAGTAATGTGTTTCATAGGCCTAGAAGCCTGAGGCGCAATAACCATCAATACTCTGACCTGCAATGCTGCTCAGATATGCAAAAGGAAGAAGTTGAAGTCCTTACCTGCCCACAGGCTAAGCCCATTCCTCTTTCTCCCATGCCATGTGAACATGATAAATTTAACTCCAGGGCATCTGCTCCAGCAGCCTTTAAAATATGCAAAAAAAAAAAAAATCAAAAAAGGAGAAACAAAACTTTATTCACAGAATGACACTTTTTACAATTGATATCTTGGCAAAGGTCATTCTTGTTCAATTTAAATCCATTCACAGTAACTTTTTAGACTATTTTACAAACACAAGTACATTCATATACTCTGGAAACTTAAGTTTGCGGTTTTTAGACTATTTTATAAACACAAGTACATTCACATTCTTTGGAAACTTAAGTTTGTTTGAGGACATTATTTGACTTGTACTTAGGTACATCTCCCTAATTCAAATTAATTCAAAATTAGTGATTGGACTGATTTTTTTTTGAGAAAACTGTTATTTAATTAATTCAATTTAATTATATTTAAATAGAGTAATCCATTCCTTAGGTGCTTTCAAGTCTCAGTGGGAGGAAGAATCTTCCAAGATAAGGTCCTCAAGATGCTACTCTTTGCTCATGAGACCTGCTATTTTGAGGCCCCATTATATTTCTTTTTTTTTTTTCTTTTCCCCAGTTATATGTAAAACATTTTTATTATACATATACATCCATTTCTCACATATTTTTATATGAATCATATCAAGAGAGAGAAAAATAAAAACAAAAAGAAAAAACCAGAAAATAAAAACAGGAGAAAAAAGTGACCATAGCATGTGGTGATTTACATTCAGTCTTCATAGTTCTCTCTCTGGATTTGAATAGCATTTTCCATTCAAAGTTTATTGGGACTGCCTTGGATCATTGAACTATTGAGAAGAACCAAACCTATCATAATTGACCATCGCACAATCTTGTTGTTGCTATGTAGATGTTTTTCTGATTCTGCTTGCTTCACTCACCATCATTTGATATAAATCTTTCCAGGCCTTTCTAATATCAGTCTGTTCATCAGCATGTTTTATAGAATAATAGTATTCCATTACTTTCATATACCATAATTTATTCAGCCATTCCTCAATTGATGGGCATCTAATAATTTTTTCAATTCTTTGTCACTACAAAAGAGCTGCTACAAATATTTTTGCACATATGGGCCCTTTTCCTTTTTTATAATTAATTTGGGATCCAGATTTTTTTTTTAAATATTGTTTATTTATTTGCAAGGCAATTGAAGGTAAGCAACTTGACCAAAATCACATAGCTAGTAAGTGTTAAGTATCTGAAGTCTCATTTGAACTCAGTTCATCATGACTCCAGAGCTAGCACTCTATCTGCTGCACCATTTAGCTGCCCCCCTGCACAGGTCCTGTTATATTACTTTTTTAAAATTTAATTTAAAAAAACAGAATAAGAAAAACAGAAAATGATTACAAAACAAAATAAAACAAAACAAAAGAGAACATTGTCATGTGCCCAGCAGTACATCAGGGAGGATCCAAATATATAACAAAATATATATTATTCCCCTTTCACCCCACCCTCATACACACACACACACACACACACACACACACACACACACACACACACACCCCTTTTCCTCTTCCTCCCCACATATCTTTCCTACCCTTGCTGACTCTTTGCTTTAATTCTGCTCTATAACTTGCCTAATTTTTACTTAATCTTTGCTTCCTGGTTTGCCCAACCTTTTCCCTTATTTCTTTATAGATTTTAGAGGGTGCCATACCCTTCCTGGTATATTCCATTTTACCTTCATGGTACAACCCATTCCCTATGTGAGAAGCCTTTCAGAGCTATGAGCCCTCCTCTCTCTAATGTCTCAGTGTCTATTCTTCCTCTGCACTTCATTTATAGAACAGAATTACTATTTTTACCTTAAATTTGGTTAACTTTTTACTGTTTTCCAGTTTTACTGGCTTCCCCTTGCCCAATTCTAATTTTCAAAGTTATTTTCATCTTTGGGATTCTGTATCTATTTTTCTAGTTGGTTAACTTTTTCTTATTTTTCTTGCATGTTTTTTATTTTTATTATTTTAGTTTTTCCTCAATGTCATTCATTTGATTTTAAAATTCTAAGTTCTATAAATTCTATCTGGGCAGAGAGCTGTTTCACATTACTGTTTGGGGGTAGAAGAAGCTCTTTTTACTTCAGTGTTCTCCTCTAAAGATGAACGTTGGTCTTCTGTTTCCCTAGTAAGTTTCTAGGATGGGGTTCTTTTTTCTTTCCCAATTCATTTTTTTTTTAAATAAGAGTTATCAGTGTAAGCACTTCTAATCGTGGGGTGAGGGACAATGCCTGTAGCTTCACTTGAACTTTCCTCTCTGACCTGGAACCCCAAACCAAGATCTCACCTCTCCAGCAAGTGCCTGCAGCCAGCAGAGGCCCTGTCCCACTTCTTCTGCACTAATGGGTGCTAGTTCCTTCTTTCCCAGGTCATGTTTCTGCTGCATAACTGAGCCTAGCATTCCTAATCACCCAAGGTTCTCTTACTATTCCCAGACTCAGACCCCCAACTGCACATGTTGTCCAGGAGGTGAAAGTTTCTGTGGTTCCTGCTAGGCTCCAGCCACAACCAGCTGGGGCCAGGGGTCCCCACTTAGTATTTTTGGGGAGCTAGCCCAGAGGTGTTTACACCTCTCATAGGTTAATCCCCAGATCTAGGTCTTTCTTCAGATCTTCTCCTTATACTTGGAGAACTCCTGTTCTGCCCCAAGTCTTCTTGATTTTTTTTACCAGTCTATATTTGCCTTGAGGTGCAAATTTGTTCTATTTGTAGGGGAAGATGGAAAGCTTGAAATTTGCCAGCCTATTCCACCATCTTCCAAGAATCCTCCAGCCTGTTATATTTCAAAGTATTTACAATGAGATTCATGTTGATGCAAGAGAGTGGTCTAGCAAACAATATGTAGAAATCATTATGTAGAGAAAAAACAAAAGAAGATCTAATTAAAAGAATAATCAAATAAACAAATCTTGCTCAGTGAAATTATAGACAATGAAATAGTTTAGAATAAAGTAGACAATGAAATAGCACCAAATAGTATGGCATCCAAATTCTTAAAAACCGTTAAATGATAAGGGGGTGGGGGAACTTCATTTTCTTCTCCTAGACTTAGATAAATCTAACCAAAAAATAAACAAGTAATTAAAGAGATGAAAATAATTTTAGAAAAGTTAGATAAAATAGATCTCTAGAGAAAATTGAATAGGATTAAAAAGGAATGCACCTTTCTATCAATGGTATATGATAGCCACACAAAACTGACCATTTATTAAGTTTAAGACATCAAAACCAAATGCAAAATATCAGATGAATTAAATCAATCTTTTTTTTTTTAGATTGTAATGTAATAAAATTACATTCAATAAAGAGCAATGGAATCATAGATCACTGGAAACTAAATAATCTAATTCTAAAGAATGAACAGATTGGGGTAGGTAGGTGGGATAGTAAATAGAGTACTAGTCAGGAGGACCTGAATTAAAAATCCAGTCTCAGATACCTGATCCTTATTAACTAACCCTGGTAAGTCATTTAACTTAGAGTTCTTCACAAAAAAGAATGATTGTGTTAAAAAAAATCATAGTCTCTCCAAGCCTCTCTGAAATCATCCTGCTGGTCATTTCTTACAGAACAATAATATTCAATAATATTCATATACCATAATTTATTCAGCCATTCTCCTATTGATGGGCATCCAGTTTCCAGTTTTCAGCCACTATGAAAAGGGCTGCTACAAACATTTTTGCACAAACAGGTCCCTTTCTCTTCTTAAGATCTCCTTGGGATATAAACCCAGTAGTAACACTGTGGGATCAAAGGATATATACACAGTTTGACAACTTTTCAAGCATAGCTCCAAATTGCTCTCCAGAATGATTGGATCTGTTCACAACTCCACCAATAATGTATCAGTGTTTCAGTTTTCTCACATCCCCCCCAACATTTGTCATTATCTTTTCTTGTTATCTTAGCCAATCTGACAGGTATGCAGTGGTATCTCAGAGTTGTCTTGATTTGCATTTCTCTGATCAACAGTGATTTGGAGCACCTTTTCCTGTGGCTAAAAATAGTTTCAATTTCTTCATCTGAAAGTTGTCTGTTCATATCCTTTGACCATTTATGAATTGGAGAATGGCTTGAACTATAATAAATTTAAGTCAATGCTCTATATATTTTAGAAATTAGACCTTTATCAGATTCTTTGTATGTAAAAATGGTTTCTTAGTTTATTTCTTCCCTTCTAATCTTGTCTGCATTAATTTTATTTGTATTTGTATAAAAACTTTTTTTAACTTAATATAATTAAATTTTTCTATTTTATATGATTAATAATGATCTTTAGTTCTTCTTTGGTCACAAATTCCGTCCTCCTCCACAAATCTGAGAGGTAAACTCTCCTATGTTCTTCTAATTTGTCTATAGCATCATTTTTTATGTCTAGATCATGAAGCCATTTCGACCTTATCTTGGTATATGGTCTATGCCTACTTTTTGTCATACTAATTTCCAATTTTCCCAGCAGTTTTTTTCAAATAGTGAATTCTTATCCCAAAAGGTGGGCCTTTTTGGTTTGTCAAATATTAGATTGTTATAGTCATTGGCTATTTTTTTTTATGGGAGCGTAACCTATTCCACTAATCAACTAATCTATTTCTTAGCCAGTACCAAATGGTTTTGATGACTGCTGGAAAGCTTATAATAGTCTTAAGAAAAATACAACATGCAAACAAAAGTATGTGAGATATACAAAATCTATTGGAGATAATTAATGAAAGGAACATACTAATGTTATGAAACAATGGGAAAAGCTTCTTGTAAAAGGTTGAATTTTATCTTTTGAATTTAAAAGAAGCTAGAAAAGCTGAAAGGCAGAGATGGAGAAAAAAATAATTTTAGGTTTGGAAAATAACAAGTGAAATTGACCCAGTTTCAGGAGATGGAACATCTTCTGAGAGGAAAACTTAGGAAAAACCTTGATTGCAAGGTTTTAAGAATTGAGTAAAGTCAGGGATGTGCTGAAGCTGGATTGAATAATGTTGAGAGCCAATTGTTGAATTTTCAGTGTTAGCATTTTATATCTTGGAAATTACTAAACATTATAAAGCAGAGTTTGGTTTATTGATTTGATAGTCTCTAGACTTAAGAAAGTGATGGAGACCATGTTAATAATGAAGATTTTAAAATTCAATTTTATTTTATTTTTCAGTTCCAAATTATGTCTTGCTCTTTCTCCTGCCCTATCCATTAAGAAGACAAAAAAACAAACAAACAAACAAAAAAAAAACTCAAAACCTATCACAAATATGTATAGTCATATGAAAGAAATTATTAGCTGAGTTGAAAGAAAGAATCCAAAAAGAAAAAAAGAAAAGAACAAAATATGCTTGAATTGTACTTGAAGTTCATTAGTGCTCAACCTGAAGATGGATTATCATATTTTATCATGAGTCCTTTGGAATTATGGTTGGCCATGGTATTGGTTAAAGAAATAAAATCTTTCAAATTTTATTATCTTTACAATTTTGTAGTTGTTAAATTAAATTAAACATTCTCCTGTTCTCTTCATGACCTAAGGTGTAGAGAGTCACAGATAGTGAAGGGATTCTGGGTAAGGTATAAGACCCTTCAACCCAAAGGTAGCCTGCTGACAATGTCTGGTTCGGCTCCCCATCTTCCCTAAGGGCTCTCACCCTTCCTGAGAAGTCAAGGAGGAAGTGACCACCTGTGTTCTATTTGAAGCAAGGGATACTTATAGTAAAAGATATTTATATATCAATAGCAGGGTGCTTATAGTTAGCACTTGCTCAGTGTGCTGTAGTGATGCAATTTCCATATTCCATCCATCATCAGTCATTTTCTGTTTTGGGAGGGTGCATAATCATCTTAGTCAATCCGATGGGTGTGAAGTGGTATTTCAGAGATATTGTAATTTGCTTCTCTAATTATTAGTGATACACAACGTTTTTTATATGGCTTTTGATAGGTTAGATTTCTTCCTCTGAAAACTTTCTATTCATATTCTTTGACCACTTGTCAATTGGGGAATGGTTCTTGAACTTGTAAATTTGACTCAATTCCCAATACATTTTAAAAAATTGAGCTTTATAAGAGAAACTTGTTATAAATATTTTTTTCTGAGTTTCCTGTTTTTCTTCTAATTTGGGTTGCAAAGTTTTGGTTGGGAGCTTTTGATATGTTGTATATATGAACTTGTTTAACATTACTATCATGCCCCTTAGCATAAAATGTATTAAGAAAAGAATTGGGGGAAGAAGGGACAACTTATAAAGGGTTTTGAAAGTCAAATGAGTTTTCTAAAGAGTTATAATTTTCTGTTATAAATGAAAAATTGATATATAATATATTTTCTATGAGATATCAAGATAAAACATTAACAGTTTATATGTTTATTTGGTAGGAACACGTACTAGAAATTTTTTTTTCTCAATGACCTATGAATCATAGGCACAAAATCAGAAATTTTGCTAGAATTCATTTTATCTAAGATTTCTTTTTAAGCCAGCTTACTCCTTTAGTCAATTTCTTTAATACCATAATTTTATTGTCATAATTGAAAGTCTCATAAATACTCAGTACAACAATAGTAGTTCATCATTTCTTATTGGCCAATACTTGGCTTAACATGAATTTCCTTCCCATCTAGCTGGCCAACTTTTTGGCTTTCACTATTCTTACTTATTGATGGATTTCAGTAAATTCAAAAATTCAGTACCTCAATTATTTTAAAATAATTGATAATTTTTGACTGTCTTCATTTATGAATGAATTTTCTCCTTCCACATTCAGAAAAGCTGGCTTGAACATTTAGACTATTTCCTAACACTTTCTCTTTATTTCTGCTTTAATAATTCTTTTTAAAATACTTTATTTTATTGGAAATTATCATCAAAGAAATTTCATGTGAGAATTAACTAATTAAGAATTATAAATGACAAAACAGTATAAGTAGTATATATTAACTTAGTTACAAATAAATATTTCTAATTTATCACCATTACTACAATACAGAAAATAACAGGGGTTATTCATTAAAATTAACAAAAAAAAGTTAAGTCACAGCTATGAGCTATTATCCTGCTTTTGTTCAGGAGAAACAATTATTTTGGGTCATCCAGTCAATAAAATCTACTTATTCTATGAACAAAATAGCTTTGAGGATTTAAGAAAATATATTGGATAATCAAGAATACTTTCCTTCATGGGCAACTTCTGTTCCATTTTATCTCATAAATTCTATACATATAACATATCAGAACTTTTATTTGGCTATATTGATATAGCATGGTCACCCAAGTAGCATCTGATTATCCACTGGTCTCTTTATATGAATGGGACATTTCCTTTCCTGGTTATTAATTTATTTGTTATACTTCAAGTTCTAGGAAAATTCAAGACAAGGATCTTTAATGAGATGATTGGTGAATATCTAGAAAGGTAATTGGTAATGACAAAGAGTTAGCATGACTTCATGAAGAACAGATCCTGCCAGATTAATCTCATTTCCTTTTTTGACAGATAACTAAATGGTAGGTGAAGGCAATACTGTGAATCATTTTCTTAAATTTAACATGTACTTTCAAACTTTTTCCATGGATAAATTAATTATACTTTTTTTTTGTCTTTGAAAACTTCTATTTCTTATATAAGTTGGCTCTTAGGGAGTGAGTGGGAATACTAGAGAAAACTATGATTTTATATATATATAAAAAGAAAAAACTTAATTAATTAATAGAAATTAGTAGTTATAATTAATAAAATAAACTAAATTAGTTTTGCCATTTTCTGTTTCAGTTAATCTGAACTTTCCAGGTTTTATAATAAAAACTATGTTGTTTTTAGCCTATGGTACCATACTGAAAATTTACTATCTTGTAGATGAGAATTCTCAGGCTCAGAGAAATTGAAATAATTTGTCCAAGGTAACAATTAATGTCTGAAATGAAATTTGAATCCAGGACTTCCTGATCCTATTTAAACTACTAATATTTTTTAAAAAAAGAATAACAATGGACAGAAAGGATGCTTAAAAAGCAGTCAATGAATAAACAAAGGTCATTCAACATATTTTGTCACCAGCTTAAAGAAAAATCTTTATCATCTCATATTTTGTGAATCTGAACAGAAAAAAGCACTTCCAGTGTGTATGTATGTATATGTGTTTGTGTGTGTGTTTGTGTTTGTGTGTGTGTGTGTGTGTGTGTGTGTGTGTGTGTGATATGAAGGCATGTTTAAACTGCTTATTTTCTATTCACTTTAAAAACAATCTATCTGTAAATATCTTCTTCTTGAGTGGTTGTGGTTATAAATGTACATTTAGTATGATCTACCTTGAAAATTCCTAGGACTGACAATGTTTTTAAAATAGGCAGCCTGACCAAGGTTTTAAGTAAGAAGGTACAAATTAAATCTCTAAATCTCATGAAAATGGTATCACATATATTCCTCATAAAGTCAGTGTAGATTTATATTGCTGCGAAATAATTGAAACAATTATTTCTATGCAGACTTGCTATTTCATTGGTAAAGGAAACTCCCTTTATTCATTCATGTCAGCAACTCATCTGGAACAATCTTAGAAAGTGACCTGGGACACCAAGAGATTAAATGATTTGTCATCAATCACACAGTTTGCCAGTGGTCAACATATGATAACAGCAGCAGAATCTGAACTGAGTTCTTAACTGTAAGATGTTTCTTCCCTCCTTTTACATAGAGATGCTTCTAAAACTCCCATGGACACTCAAATGACTTTACTATTTTATCAATGTGGGCATTTTTTTCCCAAATCACCAAAGTTCACCAAACATTCTGGAGCCTTATTCCTTTTCTTCCTACATTGCAAGATTAAGAGTAGAACACTTTGAGTTATCTCCCTTTTAATACCTGCCCTTGACATGTGCGTAGTTCATTCATTTTTGATCAAGCACTTCCCTGTTGTCAGGCTTTCCTGCTGTTCATCTCTGAAATCCCTTATTTGTTAATACTGCAAATTCATCTCACCTACCATGGGCCTCTCCAAAGCTTTCAATGTGAATTTTCAATTCTTTGGAGATTTGTTTCATGTCTCACAGACATACAAAAATAAATACTTTCCCCATAAAATGTCATGTTTAAAATCTATTATGAAACTTAAAAATTATAATCATTTACTATAGTCCCAACTTTATGCCTTATATTATAATGGAGGTAGAGGAGAAGCAATAGAATTGAACATGAAACCAGACCCAGGAAAAGTCTACAAACACTAGAAGGTGCTGCGCCCAGAGACATTGGTGACTAAGGTCCAGGTTCTTTGGAAATATAAGGGCTTTCCATAGTCAATTGTTGAATTAAATTTTCACAAAGTGGTTATTAAAACAGGGGAAATATAATCTGATTCAGAGATCTGTTGCTAACAAGACATTCTATTTTTTATATTTTACTTTTAAAGATGTTTTTTCCTATCAATTATATGTAGATTGCTAAACAGAAAATAGATGGATAATTTAGTTGATATTTATTCTGTTAAGTAATACAGAACCTATCGAGAAGTAATAGAAGATATGAGATTGAGAACTTGTATAGGAGTTAGGGAGGTCAGGATTCAAGTTTGAACTTGACTTTTGGTAAGGTGAATTTCATCAGTGAGAAAACCTTTTACCAATAAATAGTCCCTTTTCTTCCCATTAAAAAAGTTTTATTTTAAATTCTTAATTTACTAAACCTTTTAATAAGTCTTGAAGGTCTTTGATATTTTCTATGTTTTAAAAACAAATGTCATGGATTTTGAGTATCCTGTGAGGTTATCTAGTCCTCAACTTCTTAAATGTGGTTTGTGATCCCCATATAGGGTCTTGTAACTGAATGTAGGGGTTGTAAAATTATAATTTCTTATCAGCAAATGTCTAATTAGTATACATTTTTATATAGCTATATATCTGGGGTCACATAAAAATTTCTTAGGTGAAAAGGGATTGTGAATGGAAAAAAGTTTTAAGAAGGCCTGACCTAGTCCAAATAAGGAAACTGAACCTAAAAAGATAGGCAATTTGCTCACACTTATGAAGGTAATATAAATCAGAAGAGGAAAAAAAAAAAAAGCACCACAGCACCTCCAGTTCCAAGGCCTGGTACCTCTGACACCTTCAGGCTGTGTGACCTTAGTCACTTCTTAAATTCTCATTGCCCCAAGGGAACTCTCTAAAACTAAGTTGTTGAAAAATTCCAGATCTGCATTAATAGAGGGAATTTTAATAACAATGAAATCATAAATTCCAGTTTAGGAAGAACTACAACTCTCCTGGTCTTTAAGTCTGTAAACCACCTTCTTCTATATCATTTTACCCTCCCAACCTGTCATAAAGAGCCCTTTGCATCTTTGAGGAATTAGAAGGGGTCAGAGTTTAATTATGCCCTTAGGACCATGTAGCATCAAAAATTCACTCTGGCAGTAGAATTCGAAGTTATACAATTGGTATTTAATGACTGATTTCAACTACTGTTGAGTTTGAGACTTTATTTGAAACCATTCTGTTCCATGTTAAGCTTCATTGAGGCAGGACCTATATCTTAATTACCTTTGATCTCCCTTATCGCTTAACAGAGTGCTTTGCAGATGGTGGAAAAATGATTATTTAATGAATATATTTACTTCAGTAAGATTTAGGCATAATTTTAATCTTGATGAGAGATTTCAAAACATAAAGATAAACATAATAATTTATTTTGTGTTCTATTGACAGTCGCCCAAAGGGGCAACTACAGGGTATTACCAACCACAACTCACACAAATCATGAAGAAAGCTGATATAGAGCAGGACTTTAACTTTTTTCACTCATGATTTTTTTTTAGTCTGAGAAATGTTTATAGTCTCCCAGGGATACAGGGATATATAATAGGTAAACAAATCACACTTTTAATGATAAGGAATCATAATTTCTTGACCACCACACTCAGTTAACAAGACTTCATTTGGGGCTGCCAATTGCAGTTTAATAAACTGGGGCATAGAGGATGATATTGAAGAATATATGACCAGAAAAGAGGGCCATTCATGTGAGAAGATAATTGATGAATAAAGTGGATATCCTACTGGTACCAAAATAATGTCAAGAGAATTAGAAGACCCTTTTATTTGGGGAGCATTGCTTATGAGAGGATATTTAAAAACATAGAAAGAGTGAACCTGGATGTGTTGTGGTCTGCAATATTGTTTTCTTTCTTTCTATCTAGTTCATAACCTGCCTCTATCATCAACAATATTATTAACAGCAATAATAAAAAAAATCTTTTGAAAATAAGATTTAGTCTCATTATAAATAAATAAATAAGTTTTAAAGCTCATGAATGTTCTAGACACAGAATTAAAGGGATAATTTGTAATTATTAGACTTCATCATTATTTATGTGTGATTTGGGGAGATTTTTGTGATCTGACATTGTGGTGAGTTCTATATCATCTCCACCTGGAAAATATATTTACTTTAAAATTAGGTGACAGTATTTTGAGATGTAAAAATTTTGAAATCACTTTAGGTGAAGCAAAACATATCATTTTAAAGTATGTATATGTGTAATAGTAATACTTTATATTTATTCTGTAAACAGAAACATCTAAATGTCACAATTGGCCAGAAGTAAAGAACACTTCAGTCCAAATCTGGTTTGACACTTATTAGCTGCATGATCCTGGCCAAATCATTTAAATCTTATTTATCTAAGTATCTTCAACTATAAAATGAAGATATTAATAGCATTTTCTGGTAGAAAGAACACTAACATGGATATAATCATGAATTCCTAAAATATTGAAATAAGCCTATGTAATTATGATATTTCATTTTTAAAAATCCCTATTTTTTTCAATATTGCATTAAAAGCAGTTTTTTTTCTTCATTTTGGTAAAGGATGTGTGTGTATGTAAGTGGTTTGTGTGTGTGTGTGTGTATACAAGTTTAATTTTTTTCTGCTTTTGAATTGATATGTTAGAAAAGTGAACTATAGAAATACTGACATTCTTGATATATATTGTATATATAAATACTAATACATATATACATGTATATACACATACATATTTATGTGTGCATATACACACGTGCATACAAATAATCTGTAGCAAAATAAAAAGCTGTCTCATGTCTCCAGAAAGAAGAATAAAAGAGTTGACAAAGTCAATTTCATCACACTGACAAAGGTAATAAAAAGTCATTTAGATGGACATTTGGTCATATTGCTTTGCATTTATCACAAAGAAAATAAAGGAAAAGACCACTACAAAGATAACTACAAAATATATGTTATATGTTAACACCTGTTGCAAAATTTGGACTAGAGAAATTCTACAAAGAACTTGATGAGATCTTTGAAATTAAAGCAATTTGCACTGAGATATCTGGAGACTTTGATGTGAGAGTGAATATATCAAAGCATGTTGAAAAATTGGTTTAGAGCTAAAGGAAAGAAACCAAAAGATTATATACTACTCAGAAATCTCTTGCCTGTTTAACATGTAAACCTTCAAGATCAGATGAGAGTGTTGATCATTGTGAGCACCAAGCATCATATCAGAAAATAGAACTGACTTTATCTTAACTAATTAATTCTAATTCAGAATTAGCAGTCATTTTAGAAGGCACTGTCTTTGTGCAGTCAGATCATTGACTTGTTAGACCAAAGGTCAAAATCAATACCACATTAGAGAAAGGGATAAAGATGAAAAGACAATTATAGGAGCACCAATCTGACCTAGTTAAACAAGCTGTCAGCTCTGGAAAATAATGGGAATGAAAAACAAACCACTGATTATCACACCCCAAGGTTGAAAAACCTCTGAAACCAGCTCAGCCAGCAAATATTTGTTCTTGCCAAGTGAAGAGAAAGACATGATAGCCAAGGATAACACCAGTTTGGAGAAAAATCTCAATTGAGAATTTCACCAGGGAGGTTAGAAGAAGAATATAAATAGTGCCAGTTAACAATACAGCCCAAAGAAGTGGAGCCTGAAGATATTAGGCTCCTAGAAGCAAGATCACAAGCCAGCAGCATTTGTAGCTATGAGTCAAAGAACAACAATAAATCGATGGGAAATGGAACAGATAGACATTACAATGTTTCCATGATGATTTAGTCTCATCTGCTGGAGCCACCAAATTTGTACTCCATCACTTTAGAGGAGGATGACAATTGTATTTAGGAAGTTGAAATAAAGAGAGCAGCTGGACCTAAGGAAATGCACATATGACAAATATATCACAGAGGTAAGTATGACAGTGTCAAACAAGGATATACTAATCAATGTTTGATAGTCATCCTGGAAAAAATGTATATACAACATATTTTTTGAATTTATTCTCTATTATTACCACTTTATTAAATCTAGAAAATCAATAAAACAATAAATCAAGCCATAGTTTGTAGTTTTTGTCAATTTTTAAGGTATAAATACTCAAATGAAAAATTTAATAATCAGTTCTTCCAAACTGATTCAAGAAGGTTATAATACACTTCTGTGTTAAATACTCATAGGGAGTGAGGTTCAAGATTTCAAAGTGGAAATTTTTTTCAAAGGAATGGGGAAAATTATAGATAGGAAAGAAATATCAGTCTACAAGTGCTAAATGAATTTTACCAAATACACTGGAGAAATATGAAAGGAACAGTCATATTTAAATACTTTAAGAATACGCTTTGATCTAATGATAGCATTACTGGCTCCATGTTACAGGAAGGTCAAAGACAGGAGAAATCAGTGGTATAAGAACTTTTTGTATAGCAAAGAATTGGGAACAATATGGATGCCCATCAGTTGGGAACAGAGCAAATTGTAGCATAAGAATGGAATGATGAGGTATTATTGCATCATAAGACATGACAGACATAAAGAATAATAAGATATTTGGAAAGACAGGTGAAATAATAAGAAAGTCAGGTGGCATAGTAGATAGAGTGTTTGGCCTGGAATCAAGAAGACTGAATCCATATTCAACCTCAGATACCTAAGAGCTGTGTGATCCTCAACTGTCCAGTAATAACAGAACCCTCACAGGGTTGTTGTGAGGGTGAAATGAAACACTTTTTGTAAAGCCTTTGACAAACTATAAGACACTATGTGTTGATATGACTAGCTGTGATAATGAAAAAAGAGAAGTAGAACCAAAACAACACTCTAGTCGATAATTCCAATTATATAAAGGAAATTAATAATAAAGAGTATTAAAACTTTGATCAATTAAGTTACCGATTTTGACTTCAAAGGACTAAAAATAAAGTATATCTTCTTTTTTTTCAAAATAAGCATTATACTATGATTGGGTGAGGAATAAAGTATAAAATGTAGTCAGTTTGTTATGCTAAACTATATATTTTTTGTTGGGGGGACACTGGAAAGTGACGAAAACATTGAAAGGGAAGCATCAGTAAATTTTTAAAATAAATGTAAAGTTAAAAAAAGTTTTAAAACCTTTAAAATAATCAAATACTGGTGATAAATGTCAAGGATACTAAATAAAAGTTGTTATAACTATGCTGAAGACAAGAAAATTAATGTTTTAAAATAATAGGCATAAAAATAAAACACTGTAGTTTATTTCATTATATCTATTATTTCATTTGATCTCAGCATAGATGTGTAGAGGAGGTAGATGGAGAAATATTGTATATAGTTCGTCTAGATTATTACAAAGAATAAAATAAGGGATGAATTTGGCCTCATTCTGTAATTTGCTAATCCTATGCACTAGAGTATTGGGTTGATTGAATAAGATGAAATTCAATAAAGATAAATGTAAAGTCTTAAACATATGTAAAAACATCAACAAAAATAAAACAACCAACAAACAAAAAATTGGGGCAGCCAGGTGTCATAATTGGTAGAGTGCCGATCCTGCGGTCAGGAGCACCTGAGTTCACATCCAGCCTCAGGTACTTACTATCTGTATGACCTTCCACAAGTTATTTAACCCTGTTTCAGGTTCCTTATCAGGAAAATGAGCTAGAGAAGAAAATGGCAAAGCACTTCAGTATTTTTGCCAAGAAAACTCCATAAGAAAGGGTTGTATGTAACTAAAAAATGACTGAACAATAAAAACAAAAATCTGTTTTATAAGTTTAAAAAGTATAAAAGCATTTGTGAACAGATCTGGAAAGATTTGAGTATTTTAATGGACTATACATTCAATATGAGTCTGCAGTGTTGTGTGGCATCCAAAAAGTTCATGCAATATTGGAATATATAAGAGAAGCATAACACCGTCACTGGGAAATGGCAGTCCCACTGTACTCTGCCCTCACTTGGAATATTGTGCTTAAATATAGGCTCATGATTTGAGAAGAATATGAATAACTGTAAAGGAACTGGGAGATATTTAGAATGAAGAAGCAATGGAAAAGCCAGACTTTTTTTTTTTTTTTTTTTTTTTCCCCAGCGGACTGAATGAAAATCAATAAATGAAAGATGTAAAGAGGTTCCCCAAAACGTAGAGCTACTCTAAAATAGGATGGGTTGCCTTGAGAACTGCTGGGGTCCTCCTCATTGGAAGTCTTAAATAAAGTACGGAGGACCACTTACTTGGATGGGTATGTTATAGCAGGGCTTCCTTTCATATAGAAATTTTATTAGGGAGACATGGAGGTGGGTACCATTTAATTCTCAAATTTGATGATCGTATAAAACACCATTTTTACCATTTTATATTTTAAGAAAATGAGTCAGATAAAAGTAATCTTTGATAATTTATGTGGCTATAAATGTCAGAGTTAAGATAGGAATGCAAGATGAACAATTATGGATAGTTTGTGTATGAAATATAGCACTGGGAGAAATACAATTATTGGATTGTAGAGCCAGTTGATTATGTGGGTATATTTGTTAAGAAAACTCCCCTAATAATTAAAGCTATCACAATCTGAGGTCATAGACCCCAAAGTTCTCTTCAATGAACATCTGTAGGTGCAAATTAGATGACTATTTGAAGGTAACTTTGTAGAGAGAATGCCTTCTCAGATATGGGTTGAACAAGAGGGTTTCTCAGATTTTTTCCAACGCTAAGATTCTTTATCTTGTGGCTATTAGCACTAGGGAGTGATGAAATTATTTCAATTTGATGCTTTGAAGGAAGTTGTGGAGAACACAGACAATATCCTCCTTTATGACAAAACATGGACACCTCTACATTTTGAGTTGATAGATTTAAATGTTTTAGTACCAAGTTCTTTTACAGATTGATATTTCTGATGAATTAGCTGGACTCTGCTTTGGTGGTTCAGGAAACCTAGAAAATCTTTTTATAATGAATAGAACTCTAAAATATGGCACTGAAAAAAATGTCAATTAAAAGGATTTGAGATTGTGAGAATTACTTATCTATAAGAGTTTGTATGTTCAGTACATGAATGCTCTAATTTCCCAAATACTAATGTAAACACAGATCTATCTAAATTGATAACCATTTTGGAGAAAATGATTTTTAAGGATTCTTAAGAAAAAGGAAGAAGATCAATCAGCATGATAAACCCATTCATCACAATCAACTTAAAATTGACATAGCTCATGTCATTGCATAGATTTTGTAGATTTCATGTTCAATTAGGTAAATACATGTATAAAATGGACCTAGTACTGAGGATCACAAAGCACATTACTGAAAATGTTTAATTTCATTTCTATAAATCCCAGAAGTGATTTTCCTCCCTCCCTCACAGGTTTGAGGTGTCCAGATTTAAAAAAAAAAACTTATTCAAAGTATCATAACAAGCTTTGTAACACTTTGGAAACAAAACCAATTAACAAGTATTATCAGATACACTCAATTTTTCAAAAAATACTTTTAAAAGTTCTATTTAATTGTTACTAAAGTGCTTTCATGATTGATAGATGCAGGCATATGTTTTTAAATAGGCATTTTTCCCATTTGAATTATCAATTTGAGCTCATTGTTTGGATTTCTGTAAGATTGTATGCATTTTATAGGAAATTTACTGAATAGTATTGTATATTGTAGCTTTCTGTTCTATCATTTTAAGCAAGTTTTGTATTAAAATGAGAATAGTATTAAATGAACTTTTTATACTTTAAATATTCAAGAGTTCTTTATTCAAAAATTTCTTCTGGTGCTGTCAAACTAGTTTGCCTGAAGGCAAGGTAAGATCAAGTTAGACTCTCAAAGGTAGAATTAAATTTTATCATGGCATCCATCATAATATACAGTTTGCTTAATATGCAAATAAAAAGTATACAGATTCATAGAATAAAGATTTTTAGGCAGTGTATAAAATACAAGACACCCTTTTATAGAAGAAATTTCTTTAAAATTTACATTTCCATCATTTTAATGAAAGCATGGGATAAACAGATTATAATGGACAAGATTCAACTTCTCATTTTTCAATTCAATTTTGCCTCTATGGTAGATACTTTTAACAGTAGCTTTTTATTTAAAACTAAATTTTCTAAAAAAGGATAAAAGAAATAGAGAAATATATTAAGGAAACCATTACCTCAGCCATTTTGGAAAGTTCAGCCCAGTCATTTTTGTTGTAAGTACACATAAGGCTAGCAATTAAAATCTATAAAAAAATAGAACAAAAAAGAAAGAAAATGAGTCCCATATAACAATATATTTGCCAAATAATATGCTAATATACATTTGTGTGTAAGCATGCACAGCCACAGATACACCCACAGATATACATATATATGTATATATATATATTCAAATGCCCCCAATACACATATATAACTGCTCACAATTTTGTTATGAAAGAAATTATCAATTTTATATAAATGTAAAATCATTAAAGCCCAAATGTTTTAACTTATGAAAAAAGAAATGCCAGCAAGGTAGTCATAATGTTTCTTTTCCATACCAATTTAATATGCTGTAATTAAAAGAAATATTTATACAAAGATATACTTATACAAAGGTATATACTTATACATATACATGCATATATGGTATGCATACTTATAGCATATATACTTATACATATATATGTATAGTATATATACTTATACATATATGCATATGTATATGCTTAGTATGCATATATATGTGTATATATATATATATATATGTGTGTGTGTGTGTGTGTGTGTGTGTGTGTGTGTGTGTGTGTGTATGTATATTCCTAGACCCATGAAGCTATTGATTAAGAAAACTCCAAGTTTGGTAATTTCCCCCGCTGACAGACAGGCAACTCATCTTCCTTCTAAAGAGTTGTCTAGGGAACGAGAGGTTAGAGTAAGTTGCCTATGTTGTCAAATATTACCCTAAGAAAGAGGTATGACTTGAATCCAGGTTTTCTTATTCCTAGGCTGATCTACTTGGTACATTATTCTGAAGACTTCTATTTTTTTAGGGGAACTCCAGCAATTCCTGGGACAAAGTGTCATGGCATTTTGTCCCCAACTTCCTTTCTAGTCAAATATGTCTTTTCCCTTTCTCTGGACCTCTCATAACTGGAATTTTACATTTTTTTTCCTTCTTACTCATTGGGATCTGTTTGTAGCTTCAGATTTCAGAAAGTAACCAGATGCAATTCTTTATATAAAAAATTAAAAATATATATCCCATAATTATTCAGTAAACCTCTTTGGGATTGAATCTTCGTCATCCACCTGAGAGGAGAAGCAATCATGTGGTATAATCTTAGTGCTGACTCAGGGGATCCATTTCTTGTAGATCACTGATTCCCTTCTTTTTCCAGCTGTACCTTCACTCAATCCCAGGTGTCCCCATGTTATTAGATTTACTTTGCTCCTTCAGAAAACCAGTTGTATCCTTGTCTCTCTACAGTTGACCTGATGCTCTTCAGCCAGTATGAATATTTGAATGCATGTAAACATACAAGTGTGTGTATGTGTTTTCATATATATATATATATATATATATATATATATATAAACACATACATGTTTATATATGTTTATGCATGAGTAGGTAGCATTGCATAGGGGATAGAGAGATGGTTTTAGACAGAAAATTTTGAGTTCAAGTCTTTGTCTTCATGACTACAGTTATGTGAAACCAGGAAGTTATCCACTCTCAATATCCTTCAATATACACTCAATATTCACTCTTAATATACACTAGGAAAGTTATATACCCTCAATATCCCCAGAGAACTCTTTAAGACAAATTTAAAAAAAGAACAAAACAAGTTCAAATCTGTAGAAGAGAAAGGAATTTCCTCACCAAGAATTCTAACATCAGTGAAAACAAAAATAAACATGAATATATGAATAAACATACATCAGAAATGTCACTAAAAGATCACTGAAGTTCCTTCTAACTTCACATCCTGTGATTCCAAACTTTTCAGCTTTATGCTTGATAAATACTTGTTAGGTACAAGGAACAACAGAATTTCTGTCTGTCTTGTCTATTTTTCTCTCTTTACTTTATAGGTCCCTACTATTAAGTGTCTTCAGCTAATCAATACTATTGTATCTTTCTTGAAATATAGGAAAAATGTGATTTGTTCAAGACAAGTTGTGAGAGGCAGAGCTAGGTCTGTGTGTGTGTGTGTGTGTGTGTGTGTGTGTGTGTGTGTGTGTGTGTGTGTGTATGTTAATCTAGGAGATCACATAAATATGGTTGCTGCCTGAGTGGAATTCATATAGTGCTTAGCACATAGCAGGTACTTAATAAATGCTTATTGATTGGGCTGAACTTAACTTTAGAGTATTCAAATATCCATATGGAGTCCCACTCAGAAAGTAATGCAGACACTAAATTAACAGAATAACAAAAAATTGCATAATCATTAAATATATATGGAGAGCAATTTAATTTAATTTGGACCAATGAGTTCTAAAAACCCCAGTCTCGTAAAGTACTTTACAGTGAAAAACCTTACAATAGCACAAATATGTATATATAACTTTAAAAAAATGTGGACATTGAATTGTAGATGCTTGGAATTGTGATTTATAAATTATCTAACCCAACCCCCTCAAAAAACTTATAATAGCAAATTCTGTATTTATGGGAAAGAAATCATATACTATAGGAAAATGCCAACGAGAATGTCATTTTACAAGTTAGTTTCCTCCTTCTTAAAATTGTTGGGAAAATGAAAATATGAACTTTTGTTCACCACAAAAAAAGAAAAATGTACTTTCTTTGAAAATTAATTAAATTAAATAATTTTAAATTATCTAAATTATAGGTCATATAGTATTATCTTTATAGAATACCCATTATATTAGTTACTCACATTAATCTATAATCTAATTTCCCTGGACCAAATTAAGATGGCAAGAGAATGTGTAAGTTGTCTTCTTAAATTCCCATGTACTTTAAGGAAACTAAGCCAGAAATAGATTCTGACAATAGCTTTTTATATTCTGTAGCCATACTGTGAACTGCATTGGAAATCCAGACAACAATTCAACTTCAAGACAAACTAAATTTTTTAGCAGGGAAAAGCTGCAAAGTGACAAAGGTGAACAACTGTAAGTTACAAGTAGCTGAGTTAGGTTTTGTCAGACAATTTAACAAAATCACTCCCAGCTCTATTGGGATTATGTGAAGAAGGATGAATAGCTTGGGATATGTGATGTTTCAAAGACTTGTTAATTAAGAAAACATGTTTATTAAATATTAATTAACTTTATGTTATTCAAATGTTAAATTAATTTTATGCCTGGAACATAAAGGGCACTGTCAACAATGTCACTTGAGCAAAGTCACTGCAATATCACTAAAATGTACACATTAAAAGTAATCATGATAGACTCTTTAAAGTTATATTAATTCACAGTGGTTCTTTTAAGGTCTTAAATGATGACATTAGCATCATCTAAATCACATTTTTATATTCTTCAAAAAGTGACCTTTTCTTTGCAGTCTATAAAGCATTTTCTATAGCTCCAAAGTGCAAATGTGTACATTTAGTATTATCCCATTGCTTTCTATGAAAGACAGGAGCTCTCTTCCTAAAGAAAAATGCTGGAGCTCAACATATAATGAGCTAATCATAAAAATGCAGAGAGATCAAGAGAGATAAACAATACTAAAGGTCAATAGAAATGAAGAAGAGTTGTTGAATTCATTGGCAGAAGGAATAAAGGGTTTAAAGAACAGAAGAAATGTCATGACTAACACATGCACCACATTTACTAGACTAATATTCCAAGTTCCAATAGTACTATATTTCCAAGAACTGTAGGAAAGAAGATAGATAGATAGTAGGATGGGGAAGTTACAACTTCTAGCATATCTCCTCAGGAAGCCAAATCTTCACCATGTAATTGGTCACAACCCAAGTTTTTCAATATGCCTCCAACAAAATAATGTTAGAGACAAACTAGACATAAAATATGTTTGGTAATATCTAGGTAGCATCTTTTCCAAAAAAGGCTCACCACAAAATTATATCCCTTTTTATCTTGTTCTATGAGAAAATACAAAATGTGATGATGTTCAATTAGATTTTCTTTTTTCAGGAATTAGTTTAATTTTATGGCTAGTAAAGCCATTTCCAGCTCCAAGATTCTTTCTTGTCATGCATTCTAATTTTACTACTAAGTAAAGGTTATTAAAGAAAAAATATATATATATGTATGTGTACATATGTATATATTGGCTGAGACATGCTGACACTATGTTTTCTTTCTTATTAAAACACAGCTTGTGACCTTTGGAATACTAGTCTTGCCATATCCTGGACAAAGGGGCTAAGCTGGATATTCTATAGAAGATTGGTAGTATGGTAGATTCATGCAATAACAGGTCAGGGAAGGCAAGGATGGGAGCAAAGGTCTTGCAGATAGCAGAGATTGGTTGACAAGAGGCTGAGTTTCAAATTGAGTAGGCATAGAGACAAAAGAATCAACTGGAAAAGAAGGAAAGAAGGGAAAGGTCCTATAGGATTTGGAAAGTAAAATTTGGAGTCCATTGAAACAGGAAGTCAACTTGCTTAGCTCATATTAAGTAGCTAGTATAAGCCAATCACTAAATATACTAGACACTGACAGGGAGAAAAAAGATAAAAACAAAAGGGACCACAGGAAGAGTAAAACCTAAGATAAAAAAGTAAAAATTAAACAAAATAAAACAAAATGTCTATCTCAAGGACTTCCCCTTTCACTTAGGGATTCAACCTGATGTAGGCTCTGTTTGTCTGAATTGTGATTCAGCACTCACTCAATCTAAGTAGTACAAAAATCAAAAGATTTTATAAGGTTCTTATTTTACAAATGGAGAAAATGTGGCCCAAGTAAAGAATGTATTTATTCAAAGTAAGTTATGAGAGACTTCTGGGGGTGGAACCAAGATGGCAGTTGAAACCAAGAAGCTGTTTGAGCTCTCCCAGTTTCCCTCAAAAAACACATGAAACCAAGCCTCTGAAAAGAGTCTGATGGAATGGGATCATTCAAGACAGACCTGAAAAACTTCAAAAAAGGTCAGTCTTGCTGGGATGGAAAGGATGTTCAGCCCATCTCAGATAGACTCTGGGAAATCTGATGAGAGGGTCTTAACCACAATAAATGAGCAACTAAGACTCTTGATCCTGGCTCAGTAGAAGAACACAGCAGGGGGGCAGCTACCAGTCCCAGGTCAAAAGGGAAAGTAGGAAACCAGGCTGTTTCCTGAAAAAGTCAGGCAAAGCTATACAAGGAGCACCTGTGCTCAAAAGCAAGGCTCAGAGATGCATAGGAAGCTTGGGACAGTGCCCCCTTTACTTCATGAGCAGAGCTGAACCATAAAAGTAAAAAAAAAAAAAAAAAAAAAAAAAAGGAAAGAAAATGAGAAAGAAATAGGAAAAAAAATCTCAGATGAGGACAAAATTTGCACAGAAGAAATCTCAAAGAGTTTCATGAATTGGTCTCAAGCCTAAAAAGGCTTGAAATAGTAGAAAAAATGAGAAAAGAAATGAGAGGTATGGATGAGAGAGTCACAGCTTGGAAAAGGAAGAAAAAAAAAAAACTGAAGAAAACCACTCCTTAAAAAGTAGAATTAACCAAATGGAAAAAGAGATACAAAAGATAACTGAAGAAAATCACATTAAAAACAAGAATAGGGCAAATGGAAGCTAATGACTCTGTAAGATAGCAAGAATCAGTCAAATGAACTAAAAAAAATGGGAAAAAATGGAAGAAAATGTAAAATACCTTATTGGCAAAATAGCTGATCTGGAAATTAGATCCAGAAGAGATAATTTAAAAATTTTTGGCCTACCTGAAGGCCATGATCAAAACAAGAACTTGAACAGCATTCTTCAGGAGATCATTAAGGAAAACTGCCCCAATATTCTAGAAACAATGGGGGAAATACTCACTGAAAGAATATATCAATTATCTCTGGATGATCTCTGCCTAACAAGGAAAACCCTAAGGAACATTGTTGTGAAACTCCAGAATTACAACCTCAAGGAAAGAATTCAGAAAACTGAATTCACCAAACACCTCCTGAAAGAGACCCCAAAATTAAAACCCCAAGGAATATTGTGGCTAAATTTGAGAACTATCAGACCAAGGAAAAAAATACTACAAGCAGCTAGAAAAAAAACAATTCACATACTGAGGAGCCACAATAAGGATTACCCAGGACCTAGCAGCTTCCATTTTAAAGGATCGAAGGGCCTGGAATCTGATATTCCGAAAGGCAAAGGATCTTGGAATGCATCCAAGAATAAATTACCTTGCTAAACTGAGCATTTTCTTTCAGGGAATAAGATGGATATTCAATGAAACTAGTGAATTCCATGTATTTTTGATGAAAAGACCAGAGCTAACCAAAAAATTTGACCTCCAAATATAGAACTCAATAGAATTGCAAAAAGGTAAAAAGAAAAACTCTTGAGAACTGTATTTCTGTTATGTGTATACATTGAGAATACATGTATAATTCTGATTTTAATATAAAAAAGAAACTAGAGATAGAAAGGGGATTGTAACAGAAAAAAAGGGGGAAAGAATACTGCAAACTGCTAGACAAAAACAATTCAAATATTAAGGATCAAAAGGATCTGGTTTCTACAATAAAAGTTCTGAGTGCATGGAATACTGTAGAATACACTAGGACCTGGGGTTAAAAAACTAGCAAGACTCAGCATCATCTTTCAGGGAAGGAGATGGAGCTTCAATGAAATGTGAAACTTTTAGTCATTTCTATTGAAAAAAAAAAAACAACAACAACTAAACAGAAAATTTAATGTATAAACACTAGACTCAAGAGAAATATAGAAAGTTAAATAGGGGGAAAATGTATCATTTAAAGGTTGAACTGTTTACATCCCTAGATGGGAAAACAATAACTGTTACTCTTGAGAACTGAATCTGTTCCTGGGACAAACAGAGTGGGCATCATATGGACTAAGGATGTGATTGTGAATGGTCCCTGATGTGATGACATCAAAGAAAAAAAGACATTAAGAGATGGGAAAAGGTCTGTACTGGAAGAAAAGGGAAAGGGAGATATAATGGGAGAAATTAACTCACATGAAGAGGTGCAAAAGATCTGTTATAATTCAGAGAAAGAAGGGAGGAGGATGAGCATTGTCTGAAGCTTGGTCTCATCAGTTTGGGCTCTAAGAGGGAATAACAATTATTCAGGAGGGTATAGAAATTTATCTAGCTCTAAAAAGAAGTAGGAGAAGAAAGAGGAAAAGGAAAGAGAGGGGATGGATAGAACGGAGAGCAGAAACAATAGGAAGAAAGGTAAGATAACGGGAGGGTTGATAGAAGATAAGGTAATGGGTGGAATGGGTTAAAAAAAAAAAAACCAAGACTGAGGACAGGTGGAAAGAGACTACAAAAGTATATACAGTGGAGAAAATAGGATAGAAGGAAATGCAAAGCTGGTAATCATGTTAATGTGAAAGGGAAGAATTTTGTAAAATGAAAACAAATAGCACAGTGGAAAAAACAGTATTCTACAATTATGTTGTTTAAAAGAAACACATCTCACACAGAGAGACACATACAAAGTAAAGGTAAAATGCTGAAGTAGAATTCATTATGCTTCAGCTGAAGTAAAAAAAAAACAGGGGTAGCAATTCTTATCTCAGATAAAGTAAAAAGAGATCTTATTAAAAGAGATAAGGAAAAAAACCACATCTTGATAAAAAATATCATAAACAATAAAATAGTAATGATATTAAATATATATGCACCAAGTGGCAGAGCATACAAATTCCTAGAGAATATATTAAATCAGAATATATTAATCAGTTACAGGAAGAAATATTAGTGGGGAACCTCAACTTTCCCATCTCAGAATCAGACAACTCTAAGTACAAAATAAACAACGGAGAAACTAGGGAGGTCACTAGAATCCTAGAAAACATAGATATAATAGACCTCTAGAGAAAACTGAATAGGAACAGAAAGAAATACACTTTTTAGAGGGATACATAACACTTTCACAAAAACTGACCATGTATTGGGGCATAAAAATCTCACAATCAAATGCAGAAAGTCAGAAATAGTAAATGATTCTTTTTCAGATCACAATTCAATAAAAATTACATTCAGTAAAGGGGCAAGAAAAGATAGATTAAAAACCAATTGGAAATTAAATAATCTAATTCTAAAAAATGAGTGGGTCAAACAACAAATCACAGAAACAATCCATAATTTCATCCAAGAGAATGACAATTATGAGACAACATATAAAAACCTATGGAGTATAGCCAGAGCAGTTCTTAGGGGAAACTTTATATCTCTAAATAGCTACATGAATAAAATAGTGAAAGAGGAGATCAATGAATTGGGCATGCCGCTAAAAAAGCTAGAAAAGGAATAAATTAAAAGCTCCCAATTAAATACCAAATTAGAAATTTTGAAACTCAAAGAAGAATTAACAAAATTGAAACTAAAAAACTATTGAACTAATAAATAAAATTCAGGGTAGGTTTTATGAAAAAAAAAATAGATACATTTTAGTTAATTTGATTAGAAAAAATAAAGAACAAAAACCAAATCACCAGCATCAAAAATGAAAAGGGTAAATTTACCACCAATGATAAAGAAATTAAAGCATTAACTGGGAGCTATTTTGCCCAAAGGTATGACAGCAAACCTGACAATCTAACCAAAATGGATAAATATTTACAAAAATATAAATTGCCAAGATTAACAGAAGAGGAAATAAATTACTTAAATAGTTCCATTTTAGAAAAATGAAACTGAACAATCCAAGAATGAACTCCTTAAGGAAAAAATCTCCAGGGGAAGATAGATTCACAAGTGAATTCTACCAAACATTTAAAGAACAATTAATTCCAATACTACATAAACTATTTGTGAAAATAGATTAAAAAAAAAAAAAGGAGTACTGCCAAATTCCTTCTATGACACAAATATGGTATTGATACCTAAACCAGGAAGAGCCAAAATAGAGAAAGAAAATTATAGACCAATCTCCTTAATAAATATTGATCCAAGAGTTTTAAATAAAATATTGGCAAAGAGATTATAGGAACTTATCAACAAGATGATATAGTATGATCTAGTGGGCTTTATACCAGGAATGCAAAAAAACAACAACAATATCAGGAAAACTATTATCATAACTGACCACATCAATAACAAAACCTTTCTTTCTTAAATTTTTCAAGGTCGTTATTTTATAAATGGAAAAACTGAGGCCCAAGTGAAGAATGAATTTATTCAAGGTAAAGCAGACCTAAGTCTTTTCTTAGAGCCATTAAGTGGCACAGTGGATAGAGCAGCTGGCTTGAATCAAGAATTCAAATCTGTCCTCAAATACTTACTCTCCTTGGGATCCTTAGCAAGTCATTTTATCTGTTTATTTCAATTTATCTTTAAAATGAACTGGAGAAGGAAATGGCAAAATCACTCCAGCATCTTTGCCAAGGAAATTCCCAGTGAGATCAGAAAGAGTCAGATAGGATTGAAAAATGAGAAAAAAAAATAGGTCTCATATATAGTCACCTGATGTTAGGTCTGGGGTTGTTTCCATTTTACCATAATGCATTTTCATGTGATTGGAATTATAAAATATATGGGCAGGTCTTGTTTTCTATTTAATATTTGTAGGTTTCCTTTTCATTTGAGAAATTCTAAATTTGTCATCCTTTCCAATTTGGCTCAATCAGCACTACAGCTTATTGATACTTTAATAGTGTATATAAAAGAGCTAACTTAAGATGCACTTAGATATGCCTATTTCATTAGGAAGTTTTAGCACCCAGAGGCAAAGGGAAAGTGTTTATTTAATGAATTACCTCTTCAAATTAATAAAACAAGTAATTAATACTATGTTAATGGGCAACTTAGGAGTTAAAAACAAAAGAAAAATAATGAAAACACTCTAGTTAATTACCATGGAGTAATATGCTGGATTAAATATTTAGGGCAATTTCTCCAGAACTATCCATACCACACAGGGGGGTTGTGAAAATTATTGAGTTATTTTCTGTAAAGGGTTTTAAATTCTCAGAAGAAAATTTGATATAAATACAGAGTGTTATTGTTAATTTTATAAGAATTTAGTTATTTTGCTCTCATTAACTATGATTACATATCTAATACACATTCAATCATGTACTCCCCCTGAGTCAGTTAGCCAATTTTAGAATTCCTCTATCTCATTTCATCCCTAGCACATATTTATGTAGATCTTTAAGGTTTACAAAGTACTTTTTTCACAAATTGTTTTGTGGTAGACTGAGAAATGTTATGACTTGCCTAGAGTCATATTACATCAAATCAATAAATACATCAAGTAGTGACCATGTGCAAGGTTTTGTGCTAAGAGGTGGGGATTCAAAAGAGATAAGTTTCTGCCTTCTGATAGTTCACACTTTAAGGGGAGGGAAGGAAAGGGAGATAAAAAGTAAATAACTATGAACATCTCAGACATATAAAGAGTAAATGGAAGACAATGTAAAAAGAGAAAGCTTTAGCCACTGGAGGGTGGGGGGGTTCACTCTGCTTTGATTAAAGCCATTAATACCATTCACAAATGAACTGACTAAATTTCACAATAAGAAAACTGCCTCAGACAATACTTTCAGTTATAAATGTGTACCTGGAATGAAGGCTAAAGGTCTTATTTTAATAAATTATCATCTTACATAAGAGGCATACAGGCAAAATGAGAATTTACAAATTTAGTTATGCTATTGTGACTACATTGGTTGATCCTTAGTCAAAACACAAACATTAAGCTCGATGTTTTAATCTCTATTCTCTTTCTCCTTGATCTATATTATATGCCATACTCTTCTCCCTATAACAAGGATCCAACAACTTCTGGAACATTATACTATCTCTGTCATGTCTCCTGTCCCCTTTTCTGTTTTCAAAAATATTTTTTTTCCTTGTCTAATAAGCTAACTATGAAGATTTTCTGAAGTTCAGACTTTAACTTTATATTTTTTTCCTTCCCTGGACAGTACATTCTCTCTGAAAATTTCAGTTATCATCAATATGCTGATAATGCATCAATCCATTCTAATGGTTCTGATCTTATATTAACTGGAGTCCTATATCTCTCCAATAGTCTATGAAACTTTTTCATGGGATTGTCTTGACACTATATCAGACTAACAGTTGTTCAAACAGACAAAATAACAATAAGAGCAAAATTTATTCATTTTACAAGATTCTTAAATGTCTATTCACCAATATCTAGTTAACTGGGACACCACAACAAATTTTGTTTATTTGTTCTCCTATTAGCTTGATTTTCAATGTTACTCAGACCCCTCAATCTTTAGCAATACTTTTTTTTCCCCAAATAATGTTCTTTTGGACATCCATTCTGTCATCCAAATGCTTATTTCTGATAATTTGGAATGTTCAGGACTCGTAATATATTTCTTTTTCCAATGATCTCCTTAGGGGAAAACTTCATTCCCTAAATTCTTTCAGACATCATATCTGTAGATTTGTCTTTTGAAATTCCTATAATATACATATAAATTCTACTTTATTTTCACTGTAAATAATATAGATCAAGCCACAAACACAATCCATCAATGAGTCAGCAAGTGCTTTTTAAGAACCAATGATATTGGGCAGCTAGGTGACACAGTGGATAGAGCACTAGCCCTGAAGTCAATCTGAATGAAAGGTGACATGCAAGAGATATTATAGAAATAAAAATGACAAGATTTGGAAACTTGGTATATGTGAAGGAGGAATCTACAACAACATTGAAAATCTACAATAACATCTAGATAACTGGAAGATGGTGATGTCTTTAAAAGAAATGGGGAAGTCTGAAAGAACAGTAGCTCTGAGGGAAATATGAGTTTTGTTTTGTTTATGGTCAGTTTGAGATAGCCTTAGCTTAAAGTGCTAAATATTTGAAAGGTATGTGGTAATGTGTGATTAGAGTTCAATAGTAATACTAGGACAGGACTGTGGATCTGAAAATTATTTGCATAGAGATGATAGATCCGTGGAAAAAAGAGACAAAGAGCTTTAGGCTATTTCTATATTTATGGAGTGATGATCCATTAGAAATGAAAGGAGCAGTCACCTAGATAAAAAGACAACCAAGAAGGTATAATGTCATGAATGTTAGGGTGAAAGAGAATTCAAGAGGAGGAGGAAAAGGAATATCAAATGCTGCAGAGGTTAAGGAGGAAAGATAAGAAGAAGTCATTAGATTTGGCAATTAAAAGATTATTGGTAATTTTGGAGAAAAACATTTTCACTTAGGTAATGATTCTGGAGAACAGTCTGAAGAGAGTTTTGAAGACTGAGAAGAAAAGAAATAGAATCTATTTGTTTACAAAGAGTTTTTGTTTGTTCTATAAAGAACTTTAGTCAATAAATGTTAATAGTGAGAAAATGTACATTTAATAGGAAGACATTTTTTATAGTTTATTTGTAGGAAAGACAGCCAGGGATGCAGTAACCACTGCAGGGACCGAGGTCTCTATGAATAACAAAAAAATGGAAACACAATAAAAGAAAAGGGTCTAAAATGAAGGGAGGTTATAAATATGAACCACGTATTCCAGAAAGCCCAGAGGAAGGGAATGGGCAAATCTGAAGTGGGACATCACACAGCAGAAATATGGTGATGGAAGATGATAGATGTGTGAACTAGGAAGTGGGGTGGCTACCTGCCTTCTTACCAAAATTATCTTTACCTCATTCATCCTATGCATTTTAAAAATCATTCTACTACCAATTCTAATTATTCCTCCCTCCTTTCCTGGCTTACTTTATGCCTTAAGAATAAACTACTTTAGGGCAGCTAGGTGGCACAGTGGGTAGAGCACCAGCCTTGAATTCAGGAGGACCTGAGTTCAAATTTGGTCTCAGATACTTAACACTTCCTAGCTGTGTGACCCTGGGTGAGTCACTTAACCCCAGCCTGGGGGGGGGAACTACTTGGTTCAGCTTTCTCAAGCTACCATAATATGCCCTCATTCAACTTATCTAAATTGATTCTCCATCATATCCATAAAAGCCCTCTATTTTAGTCAGTCTGATTTCCATTTTACCATAGTTATAGAGAAAGCTCATTCCTATCTCTTAGCCTCTATCACTGTTGTTTCTTCCACCTGAAATGTTTAAGTTTTTATTTATTAACTCCCCCAAGACAAATTCCCTCACTAATGAAGATCACATTGACATCTCCTCCTCTGAACTCCTAAAGCAAATGTCACTGTAGTTGTTTATCATTTACATTATTCTCTATCAATCATTTCATGTATTTGTCTTTGGATAATAAAGGGTCAACTATGGTGTAAACTATTTTTGGTTAAAGACCATTCTATTCTCCACAACAATAAGCACTGTGCTTGGCACATAATAGCTGTTGAATTCAACAAAACCAAGTAAAAATACCACAACTCTAAGACCAGGACTGCTTCAGGGATCTAGTCCTTCAGGTAAGGTAGTACACACAAGGCTACTTCCCAGGGTCCCAATCGAGGACCAAGATCCCAGACCAGGACTGTGGAACAAGGTAGGTAACAGTCTCCGGTAGCCTTCTTAGAGACATCAGGAGAACAGCTTCCAGATAATAGCTAAGACACGATCTAGTCTGTCTCAACATCATCCCAGCTGGGATTTATAGTAAGATATAGAATCTGAACTTAGCCACCATGCCTCGCAATGGAAATTCTGGCCCACAGCATAAAGATGTAATCTAAAAATAAAAGCCAGAGACCTAAGCAAACAAACAAAAATAAACAAGAAGGGAGGGAATAAAGAAATTATTCATCTACAGGGAATGCATGAAATGACTCAGAAGAAAACAAATATAGGAAGAAAAAAAAACAACACAGGACTGACTTCCTTTCCTCCTTTGGTATTTACTTCTGCCTTTCTTGATCATTTTATAATCTAGCAAAACTTTTTTTTTTCTACTTTTAATAGCTTTTTATTTCCCCCAATACATGCAAAGATAGCTTTCAATATTCACCTTTGAATTTGTGCTCCAGATTTTTATTCCTTACTCTTTTTCTATACAAAAAGCAATCTGAAATAGGTTAAACATGTGCCAAACTTTTTTTTTAATTGTATTTTGATCACCCAGTCATTGTGCACTTCATAAGGGGTAAAGAAGTTATTATGACTCCAATTTGACAATTACCTTCACCCACCTATACATATAACTTGTGTATTATTATAGTATCAAAAGACAATAGATTTAGGGCTGAAAGCAACCTCACATGTAAAGAAAGTTATGTCAATATTAAGTGAATTGTCCACAATGTTATAAGTAAAACCCTCCTAGATAGGATTTGAACCCAGCTGCAGGAATAATGGAGAAAAATTCTAGGACGTTTTCTGAGGCACATAAAGATCAGTTGATTTGTGGGAGGTCATGAAGAGAAGATAGGATTAAAATGAGGTTTTAAAATCAGATCTTTTTGAATCCTAGTCCAATCTACCATCACTACATTGTACTGTACTTCATGCCAAGAAATTAACCAGAGTTAACATTTAGTAAGTGAATTTGTACATGCTCTATAATTCAGATTTCCTCATAACATGTTTCTTTACCTGAGTTCCAGACCCATAGTCTAGGCATTTGCAATGGAAATAGCAAGAGAACCTTTTTTTCAAAGTGATCTGAACCTTTTTGGAACAAACTTTATACAGCATAATGAACATGTGGGCATTTGTACTTTATTTGCATACTATGAAAATAAGACCTGAGTATACAAAAAAACCCCTGTTAAAATTGTATAAATAAGGATTCTCCAAAGGAAATGAAATTAAACTCAAGAGGAGTGAAACTTATGCACTTTGATAAAAATAAATATGGACTTATATTTGTAATGTATAGAAAGGGTATTCCTCATTAAGCTAGAGGAAAGGTGTCTAAAGTGTTTATGAGATATATCATCTGTAGGACAAAAGGTGCATTTGAATAACCCTTGTATTACCATTTCTGCTTAAAAAGGAGATTCTCAAGGTCCTCCTCATAATTTTTAAAATCTCTATTTGCAATAATATGTTGAAAGCTGGAAATTAAAACATTTATTCCTCTTGAATGTGCTTTTCCCTATTGTTTCTATTCACTGGCTTGCTCTTATGAATTCACAGATGTGGATGTCAGGGCTGTTTTCCCAAAACAAGGAGGTGTTTGTTTTGAAAAAAAAAATCCTTCCCCCTTCCCACACATAATTACATGATCTTTAAAACTTGCAAAACAAACAGGAGAAAAGTAGCCTTTTCAAATGATGCAATTGTATGGCTGAATATATAGTCTTTTCAATTTAGATTAAGACATATATTTTCGTCTATTTCTACAAAAAAAGAATTTGAATGAAAGGATTCTGGATTTAGAAACAGAAGGAACCACCCCTTCACTTTAAAGCAGAAGAAACTCAGGTCCTAAGAGGGAAATGCCTGCAGTCTCAATGGTAATCCCTAGGTTTGATCCCAGGACTTAGATAAAATCCACCCATGTATGTATATGTGCACATATGTGTAAATGCATATAAATACACATGTGTATATACACACATGTATGTCTATGCATATATGGGGGCTCTATGTATGTGTATGTGTATATCTTCTAGAAATTCATTGGAGATCTCTATGCAAAGGAAGGATGAATACTGACATATTTGCAATAAAACAGATTCTCAGATGTCAGTTGTACTTGGTGGTCTGGAAACAGTCATGACACAGAACTGAAGACAGAAGAGCTGGATTCAAATTCTACTACAAGATTTATTAGCTCAGTGACTGTGGATAAATCACTTCTTTAAGCCTCAGATTCTCTATCTGGAAAATGAAGATGATAATAACTATTGTCTTCTGCAGAGTCATTGAGATGATCAGATGACAATGCATATGAAACACTAAATATACAACTTTAAAGTACTACATAAAGGTCCATTAGTATGGCCAGCAAGATAATTTTCAACTCATAAATGTGGGATTCTGTGAACTCTTTTCCATATTAAAAAAACAAAAAACAAAAAACAACTTCCAAATAGGGCTCAATTCCCTTGGAAAGATGGAAGGCTACAATTTGGATCCATCTTTTCAAACTCTATTCTTTGTGAATAATATTTTTAAAAATAGCATAATATGATGCATAACTGTTCAGAGAAAAGCAGAGAACTTCCTGATGAAAAATGTCCTTGTTGGAGATGGACCAGACAAACTCTAAGGCTGGACCTTTTGAATTATTTACAAATGCCGTCAACTGATGTGTCATTCAACCAAAGAGGGGAAAAAAAAAAAAAAAAGATGCTCTCCAAAGAGTTGGTAAGATCCGGTAAAAGCCTGTACTGAAGATTTCCTCTCAAATGCAGCCCACGTCTTCAAATGTCTCATAAATTCTTCTAATGCACTTTCCCATGCACAATCATGAATACCTATTCAATGAAAAGGTTTACCATATGCTGTGTTTTTCAGCTACTACGAACAAAGGGCAAATGGTCCCTGGCCTTGTAAATTTGAAACAAAAAGTACAAAAGAAAAACAAAAAAACTCTCTTGCAATGTTATAAAAGACAAGAATGAATGCAGATTGTACAGGCTGAGGGGAAGCTTGTTTTGGCTCTGTGCTGTTCTATTCTGAGATAAAAAAAAATATATTCAATGAAGGAGAGACAAGAGAAAAAGCAGATACAAATGTAGAAGACCTAATGGGTCACCCAATCCATCCCCTCACTAGGAAAGAATTGTTCACTACAATGCAGCTTTGAGTGTTTTGTTCCATCTATTTTTAGAGTGATGGGGCTTTTGCCATTTCTTTAGGGAGAGTTCACATTTTCCCTTATTTTCAATCTAAACTACTCTTAGTTATACCTCTTGATTCAGCTTAAGCAATTCTTTTTTCCTCTTATCTTCTTTATATCTCCTATCTGGAGTACAATTTTTCCTTAGTTATGGTTCAGTAAAATGGAGAATTGCATATTTTCTAAAAATATGAAGGCATTTTTCCTTTAGGAATTTTGGTTAGGCAAATGTATTCCATTTATGATAGTTGTCAGCCCATCAGTAGAAAATCTCTTGAGACCAATAAAAATATGTTTTAGACGCAAGGAAATGTGGCAGCTTCTTTTATTTTCCTTCATATAATCCTAAATTACTAGTCTGTTTGATTTAGCTAATAACTATTCTCATTAAATTTGAACTTTTAAGAGTTGACAGGAGAGCACCACTTCAGTAAAGCCAAGCAACATATAGTCTACGACTGATTGCATATGTGACATTCCACACCCATAGTCCTCTATCTTTCCAAATAGAGGGATATGTTTTCTCATTTTATCCATGGGGAAATCTGGTTATTATTCTGGTTCCATTTTATAGTTATTTCTGTTCATTCTGTAATCACCAAGTATACTGTTATCCTGATTCTGCTCAATTAACTGCATATACATCTTCACATATTTCCCTGAATTCTTCATAGTCATCCTTTTTAAAACATAGTGAAACTCAATTATATAATTTGTACTACAGTTTGTTACGTTGCTTTCTCCTAAAGTGGGCACCTACTTTGTTTCTAGGCTTTGCTATACCAGAAAAGTGCTATGATGGATATTTTTATATAAATATTACCTTTCTTTTTTGACTCAGGATTCTTTGGAATGTATTCCTAGAAGTAGAATTTGTAGGTCAACAGGTATGGTCATTTCAGTCTTTCTTCTGTTATGTTTTAAGCATAATTCCTATTTGCCTTTAAACAATTGGATCATGTCACAGAACTACCTATTGTATACAGTTGTCTTTATTCCATATCCACTCTGATATCACTTATTTCCATCTTGGTTATTGAGTAGTATACTTGATGGCTTTTTCTCAGTCTGTCTTTCTTGATCTCTTTTTAGCAATGACTTCCTGCATCCTTTCTGCTCCCCTCACTTCTATTACACTATTCTCTTCTGGTTCTTCTATCTATCTGGTTACTCCTTCATCTCTTTTTCTGGATCATTATCTGTATCATTGATGCTAATTATGGATGTTCTCTAGGTCTTTCTCCCAAGGTCCTAGTCGGTTTTCTTGTTGAATAATATCAGCAGCTTATTTATCCTCTCTATACAGATGACTCCCAAATGCATGTATCCTACCCTCATTTCTCTCCTGAGTTTATATTAATCACCTCCTCAATAACTCTTCCTGTGTGTCTCATAAACACTTAAACTTTGATATCCCTAACTGAACTTACAGCCTCTTCAACAAACAAGTTTCTTCAAAAAATTCCCCATTTTGGTTGAAAATGCCATCCATGTGCTTTCCAATTAGTTGAATATTTTCCATGATATCACTTACACTTCTTTATTTCTTTTCCCATTATTCTTCCCATTATTCTCAAGGTCATTATTCTGATTCAGGTCACTTAGAATATAAATCTTAGACTAGTGTAATGCATTATAGTTACTTCCTATTGCAAATTTCTCCTCTCTGCAAAATGGCTAACATATAGTTTCTATCATGTCATCCTCCTGCTTAGAAGATTTAGTGGCAATTTATTATTCCTTCTAAGATAAAATATAGACCTCAATTTTTCACTTATTGATAAAAATTATGGATTTATTTTACATTACTTCTTTTTTCATTCACTTTTCATTTCAGACAAATTGATCTGATTGTTTTTTAAACTTGGCAGTCCATCTCTCATCTTTCCATGCTTTGGTACCTACACCTGTTTGGAATATACTCTTTATTTCCTCTGCCTTTTGTAATTAATCTTAGCTTCATTTCCCATCAAGCTGTACTTCTCTGGACTTCATCCAGCTCCCATGCCTGGTACCTTCTTCCTCATCCCCTTTCAATTTATTTTTATGTGTTCTCTTTCCCATTGGACTCTTAAGTTCTTTGAAGGCAAAGACTATTATTCTTTTGATTGTATCTCCAGTGCTTAGCACAGTGCTTGTACCATTTTTTCAGTCATTTTCAGTCATGTGATTTGCCTTTTCCTTCTTTAGCTCATTTTAAAGCTAAAAAAAGTGAAGTAAACAAAATTAAGTGACTTGCCCAGGATCACACAGCTTGTAAGTATCTCAGGTTAGATTTCAACTCAGGAAGATGAGTTTCCTTACTCCAGGGCCCCACTCTCTTCACTGTACCACCTAACTGCCCTAACTCATACAGTCAATGCTTGTTAACTGGGCTTTTGCCTTGAGAGCTTCCTTTAAGAGTCAGGTACCCAGTTTTTTGGGGAAGTCACTCCTGATTTTCATAGTCATAAGAGCCCTCTCCTTCCTCAAATCACTTTGTATTTAACTATCCGGGTAAGTATCATAGACTCCCAGTAGAATTTAAGCTGGAAGAGAGCAAGGACTGTTTTATATTGTACTTATATACCCACAGTAAAGAGTATACATAGTAGGATTATTCATATTTGTTTTATTTAATTTAATTGAATAGCTTCAGTACAATATTTGATGGCTCCCAGATCTTTTTCCTGAGTCACAATGGGTATCTCAGAGTTCTTTTATTTATATCTATATAAAGATACATGCTTATATCTATAAATATAGAACACATACACACACACATATATATATATATATGTACATACATACATACATATATATGCATTATTTATTTTTAAATATGTCATCACTTGGCCACACTTAAACTAGTTAACCATTTGTCTATCCATTCCATAGGCTTGTAAATATTATAGAACTAGAGAACTTGACCTTAGACATCACATAGTCCAACCTCTTAATTTTCAATATAAGGAAAGCTGAGACCCAGAGAGAGACCATGTGATTTGTTCAGCATTGACCATTCAGCTACAAAAGCATGACTATTAACTACAAAATTCTTTCTGCTAACTACACTAGGATCCAATTCTAATCATAACCCACTGCTCCAATCCAAATCAAGTATCTTAATCACTTCAATCTGAAATCCAATGTATTCCATAAACCATCCATATAAACGACTTGGAAAGCTGGACAATAAAACTAAATTTCACATGTTATGTGCATGGATTTTGTTCCTTTGAAAGCATTTAGGTATAAGTACCTTCTTTCATAAAGTGGCCAAGTCATCTCTTGCACTTTACCTAGTAGAACAAAATATTATGTTATGCTTTAGATAACCCTATCTTGCCCATGATAATGGTAAGATATTCTCTCTTTCTCTCCTTCTCTCTCAATATAGTCTTTCATTTAATTTATAAACACATTTAATTATATATTTTAATGAAATATGTTTCTCAGTACTTAAAATCCATATTATAAATAATGAACACACACATAAATAATTACATGTTTTGATGATGATGATGATGTCTGAAAAATCCAACAGATACCTTTACCTAACAGAAAATGAATGATTACATGAGGAGGCTGTTGTGAGGATCAAATGATGTATTTATAAAGTGCTCAGTATAATGTTTGGCACATAGTCGTGCTTAATAAATGTCTATTGATTGATGTGTTGTTCTAAACTGGTAGTCCCAAAAGCATCGGGTTAGTGGAGACACAGGTATTTGGGGAGTTGGTGATGTGGCTTGTTTCAAAAACTTGCTGATGTAAAATGATTTAGCAATCTTTCTTTACTTGAAAATAGGTGGGTTTAAACACAACAGTCAATAAATATTTATTAAATACCTCCTCTGTGCTGGGCACTGTGCTAAGAACTAGGATATGAAAAAAGGTAATATTTTTGGCAATCTCTGTCTTCAGAGAATTCACAGTCTACTGGAGGGGGGCAACAAGCAAACCAAAATGACATCGCTATTTTGGGGGTTAATAGACAGCCCTCTCTCCACTAAATTATACTGAATCTAAAGAGTAGGTCTAAAGTCCCTTCCCTCAGAAGGTCCATGTCTTCTAAATTCAGGTCTAATGTCCTTTTGCCCAAACCGTGATGTTTGTAGGGATGGAGTTAAGAAACACAGAATTTTTTTTTAGCATTGGTTTAGTGGAGTTTGGCACTGAATCATTCAAGACATTTTCAGTTTACAAGAGACCCTAGCAAACATGGCTCAGTATCAGAATGATTTAAAAAGAGGACAATCTAGTTTCCAGTAGCTCTGAAAGTACTTTAAATCGTGTCACTCCATCTTCCTAAAAGCAGTGAATTCACATGAATTGGTCTCTCAGTCATGCATTGCAGCCCACGAACCTTATTGTCTTGTCAACAGTTCATGTAAAGCAGCAATTTGAAATGTGTGAAGGGAATGCACACCGTGGCTCACCCTTCCAAAATCACTTGTTCAATTTCTGAGTTGCCTTATCTGATAGCTATCAGACTCAAGCAATCTGCTCATTTTTTAACTCAGAAAATTTTGTTTTGCTGTTGCTCCTGGGTGCATAGTGACATCTTTCCACTAGAACTGGGCCCCAGAATGCCCCTGGCATAGTATTTCTATTGAAGTATAGTTTCAATAGTCAGCAACTGGCATTGCCTGTGGTCAGAAGTCTCCACGTTATTCTTGGCAAAACAGAAAAAACTTCTACCAGGAAATCATTAGGAAACTATGACACATAAAGTTGATGAGGAATATGACGCAACTAAAGTGTACTGTTTTAAACAAATGTGAAGATATAAATATTTATGCACATACCCATGTGTAAATATACATATACATATAGGTATATGCACATACATGTAAGTGTGTGTATTTACAGGGATTGATGACAGCTCAAGCTTCTCCCTGCTTAGCTTGCTTACTCTTCCTGGAACTGCTTTGGCTTTCTTCATACTAAAAGTAACCTGTATAGGAACATTACTTTTCTTCCTTTTTCTTAGCTTTGGGTTGTTTCATTTATCCTCAAATTGAATGTGGCTACAGAAAACCTGATTACCTAATGCCAATTAAATCCATTGCATAATTAGATATCTGGGTAGTTTCCAAGGCTGAGATCAGTATATTGTCTCTAAAAGATCATTTCCTCAAATGCTGAGAAGAACATATGTATAAAATTGTTTCACCAAATACAGTATTCCAACATCTGTCTCTGAGCTGAAAGGAGTACATTGGTTGGAGGAAGTGTGGAGGGGGAGAGGAGGGTGGTGAAAGGAGAAGGATGTATATTCTATTTAAACAGGCAAAGACAGAAAAAAAAAGTCTGTAAATTGTCTTTAAAGACCTGTATTGTGTTGCTTCAAAATCTGATCTTGTTTTATTTTGGTGTTTCTTTCACTGACATTTTTGTAATATTAAAAATACAAATATGTTTCTTATTAACAAATAAAACAAACCAAAGCAACCACATAGAACATCAAACCTCATGCAATAAGCAAGTTAACCATTGTAAACCCTGTCATGTCTCTGCGAAGCAAAGGAATTATCTTGTTATCAATTTAATAATGGAACATCGAAGTAAATGATGCCGTCCTCTGACACCAGTAACACTGTCTCTCTTGGGAAATTCATGTCTGTGAGAACTGTCAATCTAGATGGATATGGACATATTAAACACAGTACCATCAATCCATAAAGTCTATCCTTTCTGGGATGCCTTAATAAAAAGATTCCTTATTTTGATAAAGACAAGCTATGCAGAATGCCATGACCTATAATCCCCCTTATTTAAACAGGAAAAAAATCCTTTGTGGAAAGGATAGTAAATAATTTAAGAAATTCTCCACCCTTTCTTTTTTCTTTTTTTTTTCTTATCATAATTTCCATGTCAAGCCTTTGAGAGGTTTCAGGTGAATAAAGTATTAATAGTTTACATGTGGATGGGAAGTGTTATAATGTATTTACTATGCTATTCGTTAGAAAGTTCTTTGTTGTTGCTGTTGTTGCAAGAAATTGCAGTTTTCTTTTGTGGCTTTGAATTAAAATTTCTTTTAGTTCTAATTCAGATGGCTATAAGATGATGTCATCTATCTAAAGCACCAAACATCTTCCCAATGAAAAAATATGACCCAAAAATCAGAAGTTATTAATATAAACAAATCAATCAAATACACAGACATGGAACAGAAGTGAAACATGCTCAAAAGAACATGAGATGCTAGTCCAATGACACTGTCAAATTACCATGATATTACAGCCTCTCCAATGACTGATTTAGATTTAATTGCATTAGTGGATACATGCTTTTGGTGAGGCCATGAGACAAGGGCTAAATAAACTACTCAATGATCAAATTCTAGATCAGTAGAAAATTATCTACGGCAACAGATTCTCCTTCAGCTTCTCCTGGGTGAAATAAAACAATTTTGAAAGCATTTTTAACTCCTAAGTGTTCAAGCCAGCTCATGATTGTACAGTACTGCATTAAGCAGAGAGAATCACAGAAGCAACAATTTAGAAATAGAAAGTATATACTCTTTAGTCTCCTCATTCTATAGATGAAGAACTGAGGACCAAAGAGATTATGGAACATGACTAATAGACTTTTATTCCTTGACTTCCCCTCTCCAAATCCGACTATTTCCCAACAGCATGCTGTCTCTTGGGAAGGAAGGGAAAAGGAAAAGGTATTCAGGGATGCTCTCTCTGTCTAAGTATAAGCTGGTGTTGATCTGCTTTGTTCAAATCTACCTGGGGCTTTTTACTCTCCTGCCATTAGATTTCTTATCATCTGTTCTTTTTGCTTTCTGAGAATTCAACTTTTGCTTGAATGTAGGCTTCTCATGTGGATATTCTCCCAAGTATTTTTGTCTTGGTCTTTTTTATTTTCCCTTGCATGGCAGACTGCAGACCAGCACTCAAATAACATGAATACTGGTCTTAGGTACTATAGTACCGATTTCTTTACCTCTGAATGTAACTCCTCAACCTTCTAACAACTGTCTGATAGGTTTTGTCCTAGAGAAATCAGACTGAAAATGTCCAAATAGATTTTGTACTAGAATTAACCAGTTTGACAATGTTTTTATACTTGGTATTGAGAATTCTTGAGGATGGAGAAGCCAGAATAGATTTGATCTTGCAGGTTATGTGAATGAAGGGTTCTGAGCAAGTAGAAGGGTGCTACTAATCTCTGGAAGACTGGTCACTCCTTCCTTTCCTGGGGGACTCTGGCAGGCTGCCATTGTAGAATGGACATTGAAAGGATGGAAAGAGTATCTCAAAAGGTGACTTACATGTTGGTAAAGTTTAGCTTCCTAGGGCTGCCTTGGTCCTGGACTTCTTTATAGTGGCTGGGCTTAGCTTCCAGGCTTTCATTTTCATTTTAACAGTGGGATGTTTGCTATTGTCCCCATTCTATTTCATATTTAGCTTGGGGGAACAAGAGACAGGGATAGGTAACAATAATACTTTTTCAGTTGCTGGCAAAAGTAATCAGATATAAGTGTTTACTGCTTGATTATATGCTACTTTGCATTCTTGTGAGTGTTCACATATATCCCAAAAGCAAAATCTGTTTGTAATTTCAGTTTTGTGATTAATGTTGACATGGAGAGAAATTTTGAAAGAAGTGGTCAACCCTTTTAAAAATGAAGAAAACAAGGAATGAGAAAAGGAGAAAAAGAGAACCATAGTCACATTTCCTACTAACAAATTTAGGAAAGAGTAAACTTTACTAGCATGGAAGTTAGGGAATTCTGAGGGGGTACTGGGGTTTCAAAACTAAGTACTTGCTTTTAACTTTTTTTTCTAGAAGTTGCCATTTTAGCCTGAGCACAAGCTGGAAGTTTTCCCAGCATCACAGAATTACTAAGCTTTATATCTCATTTATATCGAGTATATTTATATACAACTCTGCTATATTTACCATTTTATGCTGTTGTTCAATGCACCCTCCACATGGGCACTCATAGAAGTGTGAGTCTTAACCATGGAACTAGACAAGCAAAAGACAGCTACGTGGTGCAGTGGACAAAGTTCCAGTCCTGGAATCAGGAAAACCTCAATACAAATTTGACCTTAATACTAACTATATGATTGTAGGCAAATCACTTAATGTCAGTCTTCCTTAGTTTCCTCAGGTGTTAAATGAGATAATAATAGGATCCACCTCCCAAGAGTTTATGAAGATTAGATAATGTTTACAAAGTAGATAATATATAAGTAAATACTTCAGAAATGTCTGTCCCTTCCCTTTTGCCCTTCCTAGCAATTAAGGGGGCAATTATTGGCTACTGCTATTTAGGGAATTACTGTAGACAAAATGAAATTAGATCTAGAACTAGAGTCAGAATTAGTGTGCAAAATGAAGATGGCTTCGGAGCCATGAAGGAACTGAGACCAGATTAAGTTAGGATCAGGTGGCAAATCAGGGCAACTTTATGAACATAAAATATGTTCCCAACCACATTGCTTCCTTGTAGTCCCTCCCCAGTGTTTCTCCCTGCATTGCAGAGCTGATCAAGATGGCATCTGTAAATCTCATCTCTTGATCTTTCTCATAACCGACTGGAGAAGGGGAAAGTGTTTCTGAACTACCTTTCCAGAACTCTGAGAAGACAAGTAATAATTAGAGTGTGGGAAAATACTTTGGGCAACAGCTATGCTGAGAATTCTTTGAGGAGAATATTTTACTATTTTACTACTATTATTTTCAAGAATATCAAGAAACCATGTGATTATATAGAAAAAACTGATTTCCAATATCATATTGATATAGAGGATTGGCCTGAACTAAGAAAATTCCCACTCAGAAGGGAGGCAGGCCCCAACATTTTCTCTTAATTTTCCAAAAAATTGCTAACAAATTTTATTTTACCTTTATATCGATGTTAAGATTAGATCACTCAGGATTTTCTTGTTTTTAGCTTTCTCAAATAGCATTTTTTCAAATAAGTAACTGTTTATTCTAAGCCCATGGATATAGAGAAGTCCTCCTTCACTAATTCATTAATGAAATAGTTAGATATATTTACATAAAACTATAGAAAGTATGTTAGAACTGAGTAGGGGTTAACTTGCTAATCCATCTCTTTTTTTCACTTATGTTATTCTCTAGAGTATATTTATTCTATGCCAAGTCTGTCTCATACATATACATATACATGTACATATACATATATATAAAACATCTAACCATAAAATATATTTCTATCTGCATTTATATATCATTTACCCATCTAAGTATATATAAACATAAAATAATTTCAGAGGAGGGATGGAAAAGCACTATCAACTTAGAGAAACAAGTAAGGCTTTTTTTTTAATAGGAGAAGGCATCTTAATTAGCTTTTGAAGGGAATTAGGCATTCTAAGAATTAGAAAAAGAAGAAGAATTAGCAGGCAAGAAGGCAGCCTGAGCAAAAGCATGGAGGTAGAAAACAGAATGAGCTTTAAATAAAGGAAGCTGCTCAGTGAGATCAGAAAAAGAAAAGTTGAAGGGTCATTCTTGAACAATGCTCTCTATGTGTAGTAAATACATAATAAATATTTTTTTTTTGTTTCATTCATTCAGTGATTACATAGCAGGATAGAAAAATTGCAATAAAAGATTTCAAAGAGTGTTAAATATTAGAAAATTAGGACATGCAGTCTAGCTTTTATTTGTGCTGAAAACCTGATGTGGTAGAATGTAGACAATCCACAGGAACCTGTTGGAGACTTATTGTGAACTGAGCTGTGATAAAACAGAACCAGTAGGTTGTTTTATCTAAACTGGCCATTATATCATGACTGCAGAACTGATTGTCTTGTCAAAGAGAAGTGTAGAAGTCAACCGAAGAAAATAAATGTGGAACAACATGGCTCCAAGGGGCTTGGGGATTCCTGAGTGGCTTTTTGTGATATGTGTGTTTATGTTATAAACCCCAATCCAAGCCCTTGTTGCTCACTATTTAGATTTTGATAGCTTAGAATGGGTGTAAATAGCAATTATTTTCTGTTCTGGAAGAAACTCTGAGGGTCTTTCCCTTGCACATTGTTAGTTTTGTGATCACAAATTGAAGCATCTTTTGTTTCAGTTCTTACCTAGTCCTTCCTTTCTGAGTGGGCATTGCCTCTGACAAACTGACACTTGAGAAGGACCTTCATTTAGAAAGGTTAAAGTCGTCCACTTCATCGTGGGCCATTGCCAGCCAACTTGACTTTTGTCTTTGTCACTGCACTTTAATGACTCAAGGAGAGAATGAGGCTGATGATTCTCTTCAATTGTCTCACTTAAATGCAATTCATGGGCAAGTCAAGATATCATTCTTGTGATGTCACTGATCCTCTCCAGAAAGAACAGCAACATTTGTCCTAGAGAAGTCAAGTTCACTGATAGAATTGCTAAATCCTAGAAAGAGTTGAAGCTGATAAGGAGAGGTAAATCCAACAAAAAAAAAGGTTTGTAAGTTTTGTTTTGTTTTGTTTTTTTTTGGGGGGGGGCGTTGGTTAAAGAAATGTTAGGGGAAAAATGAGGATAAAAAAAGAGAGAGGAATGCTGGAGCCTGTATGATCAAACTTACACATTGTGAAATTTTTAGTACGAGTCTTTACACCATGGGAATCAACAAGGACCATAAATAAAAGCTTGATTTATGGTTTTGTTGACTGTTTAGATTTTAATAAAGTGATGGAGAAAATGTCAATCATATAGATAAGCACAAAAGTATTATGTTGCAACTTTTTAAAACAGCTGTTTGTCAAATATTTTCCAGGACACTTTTGGCTAGGACCTTTCCATCAGGTGGAAGGGACAAAGATACTTGATAACAGGGAGAAAGCAGAACTGCTTAATTCTCATTTTATTTATTTTCTAGGCAAAGGAGAATGATCTTTACTGGAAATGATGATGATCTTTTAAAAAGGATATCTTAAGATAAAAAAGGAAATCTTAAAAGTATGATAACAAATCCCCTGGTCTGGTGAACAACAACCTCAGGTATTCAAAAGAACTGAAGTCAGAAAGGCCTGAATTCAAATTTGATCTCAGACACGTACTAGCTATGGGATCCTGGATAAGTTATGCAACCTGCCTCTATTCCCTCATCCGTAAAATGGAACAATAATAGCACTTGCCTCACAGGGCTGTTGTGAGGATCTAGTGAAATTATATTTGCAAAGCACCTAGCAAACTTAACAGAGTATAAAACAATATAAATATTAGCTATAATTAATATTAATATTATCTCTTTAAATAAGATTATTAACCTAGTGGGGAAAGTAAAAACAACCTATATTTTAGCAAAGCTCCTGAAAAAGTATCTCATACTACTCTTATGGAGGTCTAGGCTTTGAATGAGAATTTAAGTAGATAGATTCAGAACTCATTGGATTACTAAGTTAGAAAAGACCACTATAGCAGGTGGTGTCTAATGCAGTATAATAGGTGTTTATGTTTGATTCGGTGATATTTAATGTCTTTTCATAAAAAGGCAGAGAGATGGCATCAATTTCAAATCTATAGAGCTATCTGGGAAGGGTTGCTGACACATTATATATAGGAATCTAAGTATCAAGTATCCAAAATGATCTTCACAGGCTAGAAGACTGGGCTGAATCAAGTAAGATGAAATTCACAAGGGATAAATGTAAAGACTTGTAATTTGGCAAAATAAATCAATTTTATGAGGAATAATGATAAGAATAAGAAGGATAGAGTTGTCCCATAGAAAGATCTGGGAGTTTTAGTGGTCTGAAAATTCAATATCAATCAAAAGTATGCTATTGATGGAAAAAAGAAAAAAAAAAGAGAAAGAGAAAGGAAAACTGAAATAATCTTGGTCTGTGTAAAGAATGACAAAATACAGAATTTCAGAGTTCATCAACTATCTAGTTCATCCTTTACATGGAAGGATCTCCACTCTAACACATTTCTGCTTGAAGACTACTAAGGAAAGAGGGGGAAAGGATCCCTTACTTCTTGCCACAGCCCATTCCACTTTTGGACAGTTCAAATTATTAAATCACTTAAATTTACATTTGTCTCTTTTAATTTCCACCCATTGCTCTTGGTTCTTCCTACCGAGTCAACTGAGTGGAACAACTTCAATATTTCTATCACATATAAGTCCATTTCAACCGATCTGTATACGTCATGATTATCCTACAGAAATTGTGATAAAATCATTCTAAGGCCACACAGGATTAAGATTGAACTTTCCTTAATAACAATTACCTTTTCTGTCTCTTTTCCTTTCTTAACTAGAGCTTGCTAGAGTGTCATAATTAAGGCCCAGCAATCATTCAACTCAATTTAACAATTTAATCAATTAACTCCTTTTCCCTCATTAGACTCCTCCTTCTTTCCCATCTCAGAAGAAATGTCCCTCCTCTTCAGAGCCAAAGCTAATTCCTAAATAGGTTTTTCAAGCCTTTCCCTCATATCATAAGCCATTTGATGCTTGCTTGCTATTTTTAACCCAAAGTAGAAATAGGGGTTGCTGTCTACAGAGGCAGTCACCTACACAAAGACAATTGACATTACTCATTAATGGTGTTGTGAGTGCTTTTCCCTGGGGAAGAATTCAAGGATCAAAATTTTATTTCTATCTTGGTCAAGAATTTTTCAGGTGTTCATTTCTTAGGTAATTTGGGCTAATGCAACTTTGCTGCGATTTTCAAAATTAGTCAATACCATCCGAAGAAGCTAAATTGTTTTAAAGAAATATATTAAAGAAAGACTTAATGCAATGTGCCAGTTATGTCATACTGTGGATTCTTTATTCCAGTACAGATAGTAATAGATTGAAGATTTCCAACTTTTATTAATCCCCATATACCTTGGTTTACAACTTGCCCATATATCCAATCTAGCATGAAATAGGAAAGAAACAGAATTCCAGGGTTTACCATACATATGCACATAAGCCATAAAATAAAAAGATTAAGGTATTTTCCTAGGAGCAAAAAAAGAATTGATACATTAACACTGTATTTTGAAGTTGTTAAATGTCTATCAGAATTCAGCCAAGTAAATTATAATTTATTATGATTTCTGACAAACTTCTCTATCTTCTAATGATATTTGTACCCTAGACTAGGAACTCCTGTACAAAATTATAGCTGAGATTACTTGAAACTATGAAATTTTGTAATCCTTTGAAATACCTCATGCAAATTGATTCTATAATTAATACCTAAGGAAATCTACATTATCAACTTTCAGACTTAACCTTTTGGGTTCTATTACAGGGAAAAATCTTTTTAAAAGGATCTCTGCATGTTTCATTGTGATTTTTCATGAATGCAGAAAATACATACATTCTTTTCCTTATTAATTACAGATTCAAATCAGTCTGTGTAGTCAGGTTTCAATAAACCGATCAAATGGCTAGCACTTAGCATAGGCCGCTACTTTTAAAAGGGCTAAGGAACATTTATGAAACTGATCTCTATATTAAGCCATTTCATATATTTTAAAAATTATATTTGAAGAATACAGTTGGACGTAATAAGAAGTTTCAGTAAAACTGTCTATTTCTATAAAATCAGTCTTTAAAACAAACAGTATAAACCCATGTAAAATGTATGGGATTGACTGTCATCTAGGGGAGGGAGTAGAGGGAGGGAGGGGAAATTTTGGAAAAATGAATACAAGGGATAATGTTATTTAAAAAAATTACTCATGCATATATACAGTCAAAAATTATAAATAAAATTTAAAAAAACCAAACAAACAACATAGCTATGACAAAAGAAGATAATATTCAGTAATATGATACTGACTGATCAATCGAACATCATTTATTAAATATTTACTAGTTGTCATGCACTATGCTAGGCAATGGAGTTATAAAAAAATACAATCATTGCATTGTATAGAGAAATAACATACACATGTACAAGGAAATACAAAACTTAAATTCAATATATTCATACATCTCAAATCATCTCACTTAGAAAATATACAAAGAAAAATGAAATTTGAATTTCTATGTTTTTAAGTACTATTATGGGAAGAAGTGATGCCCTATTTAATGACCTCCTCTGGTTAGGAGGATCACATCTGTGATCTGGTGAAACTTCATTTAACAGATTTCAGAAATAATCAGGCCACTAGCTTTACTGTTAAGCCTCACTGGAGAGTCAAGTAAATTTAACATTTTGCTGGGTTGATGTCATCACTACATGGCTTGTCTTCTTCTATTTCAAATACCCCCAATCCAATTTAACTCCCTTCCTGCATATGTCATACAACTTCTTGTTTTGCATCTGAACTGTCGGACCATTCTAAGTATGTCATTTTGTAAGGGTTCCAAAGTTTCAATTGCAGTTTTCTGGATGTTCTAAGTCATCCCCACTTTCACTTTCCTAAAGTAATTTAAACCATTCCTAAACTTGAAAACTTTCCAAGAGCAGCCATGAATTCCTAGTGATTTTCTTCAGTCTTTTTCATCTATTGCTTCATTCCTTTCTCACTCCCACTGTACTTGTTCAGGATCTTTTCACCATGTGCCTAAGTTAGCCTTAGAATACAGAGGCCTCTGGGTCTCCAGTATTTCCCCCCTCTTCTAACCTGCAAGACACATCTTTCTTACATCCAGCCTTTTTTGTCACTTTCCCCCTTTACCTCTTAGGATCCCTAGTTTACTTGTCTCAGTTCAAGAGCTACCATCTGCACAAGGCTCTTACCAATTTCCAAAGGTGCTAGAACCACCCCTTCTCCCTCCAATTACCTTATTTTTATTTTTAAATGTATTTTGTTTATATTTATATATGCTCATCTCTTCTTGGATAGAATATAAGTTACAGAAAGGAGAGAGCTATTTCATTATCATTTGTATATTCTTAGCATCTAGCATAGTTCCTGCAACATTTTAGGTGAACAAATAATAAACATTTGTTTTGTTGATTGATGTTGTTTTTTTCCTTTTTTCCTCTTTATTTATATATTTTATTATTATATAATTATTTATTCTATTTATAATAGGAAAAAAAGAGGAAAATATTGGCATGTGCACAGAATATGAGAGGATTCAACATATAAAACAATAAATTTTAATTTCAAGAAAGCCTATATAATATATACTATCCAGTATGTTTAGACCTGTCCATATATGTATGTCCATACATACACATATATACATACATACTTGTAAATCTATATAGGCATACATATATATGTTCACACATACCTGTATGTGTATGTAGATTTTATGTATATCAATGCATACACATATATGCACAATTCATTTGAATCCATATAAGACCATACTGTATTTGTTTGTGTATATGCTTTTTCCTAATTCTACCAACACATGATTTCTTACACCACAGCAATATTCCAACCTTATGCTGTCTAGTTATTTTAAATAGTCTAAAATGATATTAATATGACTGACATATAGTGTAGATACTCAATTTTTCTTTTTTGACTAAATCTATTTTAATTTTAATTTTGCGTGAGATCGTGATTACTACTCTGCTTGTTACATAACATAGTCTAATCCTGATCTTTATTATATTTTTGTAACTCTTCTCTTATTTCCTATCCCTTCTCATTCCTTTACTTTACTTCACCCTACTATCCTGTCCTCCTATAATGGTGATTAATGTTAAAACAAACAAAAAAACCTCCACTTTAACTGGGCTCTGTCCATTATAGATACATCCAAGTGACAGAAGAGTGATTAGAAATATGATGAAGTCTGAGAGAAAGTTAGAAAAATTAAATTAAATTTAAGAACCAATTTTCAAACTGGTAAAAAAGGGGAGAGATTAAGCTTAGAAAGTTTTTTGGTTTTTTTTGTGGGGGCAGTGGATAGAGCACCAGCCCTGAATTCAGGAGGACCCGAGTTCAAATCTGTCTTAACACTTAACACTTCCTAGCTGTGTGACTCTGGGCAAGTCACTTAACCCCCAACCTCAAAAAAAAAAAAAAAAAAAAAAAAAAGTTTTTTTTGTTTCTTGTGGTACAGAAGCAAAGAAGGACAGTCTGACAGCAGGAATTTAAGGGATCTTATGTCCTGTGGCTTAAATGATTTCCATAAAATGGAAGGCAAAGATACTGATTGAAAGTGTTGAGAACTGAAAGAGTCAACAATATTGGACAGCACACTTTAGAATGCAACATAATGTCTACAAAAATTGAAGAAAAGGAATGTTGAAGAACATTTTATGACCTCTGAAGCTTCCCAAGTGTTCTTATCAATGTGGCTAGGAGTCTAGGATTTTAATAATCATTTCACATCAAAGTAACTGAAGAAAGGATAAAATAGCCTATGTTAAGGCATTGCAAGTCACATATAAATAAATGTGGGCTTGCCTGATCCACATAAATTGAATTACAAAAGTTAATTATAAGTAAATTTTGAACTTAAAAGTTCCCTATAGAAATTAAGTTACAACTGGTAGAAATTCACATCCTTATTATTAAGGTCTTTTTGCCCCATAAAATAATTGAACTAAAGTACCAATAGTACTAAAGAAACTACCCATAATTATTGACATTATTTCCAGGTGAAAATCTATTTCAAATTTTAACTATACATTCGTCTTCCTTTTAATTGGATTCTTTTCCATTTCACTTGCCCCAGTTCCTCACAGTTGACAAAAGTGGTTGCAGTGGGGCTGAGATTCTGTCAAGAGAAGACAATGAATGGGAAGAGCAGAGGAGAGGCTCCTAAGTGTTATCAACAGTAGTAAACAGAGAATTTTCATCTTATTAACATATCAGTGCCAAGGAAGATATACTGGTATGTGAAATGTTGATAGGATCGTAGATATAGAATTGGAAGAAACTTTAGAGACAGGATAATAAGATAATATATTAAAAGCTAGAAAGAACTTTAGAAGTCATAATACAGTCCTCTCATGTTACAGTTAAGAAAACTGAGGCAAAGAAAGATTTTTTTTTAATGACATGCCCAAGGTCACACAAATATTAAATGTCAGAGCCAGAATTTAAACTTATGTTGTCTGTCTTCAAAGCCTGTATTATTGCTAATATATTCTACCACCTCTCAATCAAGCCCTTTAAATTTGGTATTATTGGAGTAATCCAAAGAATATAAAAGAATAATGATTTATCAAAAAAAGTTTCTGAAAACAATTTATATGCAACAAATAGCTGTAAGTCAAGGTCTGCCTTTCCTTCAAGCTGATGCAAGTAAATCATCATGTAAATCTTCCCGACAAAATGTAGCACTTGAAAGTCATAGGATTAAACACTTGAGTAATAAAGGTCATTGGTTCAAGCTAGTTATGATAACATAATCAATTATATAAAGAATGCTAGAATATACCTGAGAGACCATCAAGTTCAACTCCAAATTGTACAGTTGAGGAAAGAGATTCAAGATAGATAAGTGACTTAACCAAAGTCACAGAGGTAAGAAGTATCAGAATTAAAATCTGAACCCCAGTTTTTTGAGGGTTCCAGTGTTCTTTCTGTTTTATTATAGTAGCCCAGGATAACTTTTGAAGATATATTATTTTTGATCTAATGACAACCACACTATTGTTTGGTATCTCTATTCTCAGATATTTCTGAAACTGAATGAAAATTCAGACAAAAAGAAATCAGACAATGATGGATTTCTTGATTCTTTGCTATTTTTTTTTTTTAAGAATCCATGATAATCTAAGGGGCTAAAACAATCTTCCTTTTATCTCTGTGCGGTCAAATGACTTTGGCCTTTATGGGATGGATGGAGGTCTCCTAAGATATATTCCTTCATCCCATCCAGGCTGTAATACAAATTCCTGTTTGTCGATTCTAGAAAATTACTAAGAAAACATCACCCCAATCTTTCACTCTACACTGGCTACCAATATAATTTCACAGCTGATTTAAAACTCTTACCCTCATCTTCATGCCCCAAGTGCCCTGTGACCTGACAAGCCTGAAAACTAACAGAGCATTCTCTACTTTCCTCTTTATGTCTTATGTTCCACCATCTCCCAGCAGTGATCTGTTCCCATAGTTAACCTTACAGAAACAAAATAAAGCTTTCTTGCCCAATGAAGCAAAACTAGAAATCTCTTTCCTAAAATGTACCAGTTTCAAAAAAATCTGAAATAGATATTAATCTTTGCTTATTCAGCCAATAGCCAAAGAACTCAAGCTACAAATATTTTCCATAATGTTCTATGTGCATTCCACAAGTCTTTTTCTTTTCACTTGAACAAAAAAAATGGATAAGAAATGTATTTATTTGCCTCTGAAATAATAAGATTTTTCCAGGGACTAGAGTCTATTAATTTCTATTATGTACAACTCATGCCTAAATAAGTCATTTTCTAAATTTCTATTTGTGGGGCAGTTACAAAAATCTCTTTTTTTCCCCTTTACAGCTTTTCATAATAGCTTTTCACAATAAATGTCATTATAATAAAAAACCCTATAAAATAAAAAAATTCCAAAACTTGGACATTTCAATGGCTTATTTATTCAAACTATAATACAATAAAATTCTAATATAACTAAATAAATTGGTTGATCTTTCAAATATAGAATTAAATTCTAATATATAGAATTTGAACATAATAGTATCATTTAATTTTAGAGTACAATGAAAACTTTAGTGAAAAATAGATGTTTAACTTCTACCCTCAATTTCACGTGGTAACTCTCCATTTTTCATCAGTCATCTTACATAGGATAGCCTGATCACCTGAAGTATTGTCATTAGGCTTTTGATATTCAGTGCTTTTTCAACATCATTAATTGCCTCTCCCTTCACCTCTATTTGAGGGTAGAGAACTAAACTTTTAAAGATTTCCAATAATTTGAACGTTCCAAATAATTCCCTACTTTCCATCAGTGGCTCTGCTTGGTTTCTACTCCATAGAACATTGCATCTTCATGTTTCAGACTCTCTGGTTCATTATCTCCACACAGCTTTCTTTTGTATTTTGTCTGCCCCTATTATAGTGTAAGCTTCTTGAGGGCAGGAACTGAATTTTCTTTTTCTTATTTGTTTTCAATACTTAGTATTGTGCCTGGCCCTTAGTAGGCCCCTAAGAAATCTTTAATGAATTGAACTGAATTGAAATTGAAATTGTATAATAGCTAGCTCACTTTTAGTCTAGGTTATTGTGACTTTAGGTCTTTTGGTCTGATGTTTTAGGGTTAAAAATTGAGACAGACTATTAGTAATATAATCACTACAGCTCAGAGCTCCCACTTAAGTTATTGCTCAGTTGTTTCAGTCATGTCCAGTTTTTCATTACTCCATTTGGGGTTTTCTTGGCAAAGATGCTGGAATGGTTTTCTCCAGTTCATTTTATAGATGAGAAAACAGGACAAGTGACTTGCCCAGGGTCACATAATTAGTAAGTGTTTGAGGTCAGATATATGAACTTAGCAAAATGAGTCTTCTTGACTCCAGGCTCAGCACTCTATCCACTGCTCCTCCTAACTGCCCTCTCTTTCATTTCTGTTTGGTCCATTCCCAATATTCATAAAAAGGCGTGTCTGTTTTAAATTTTACAGAAAAATCAGGATACAAAAACTATCATAAGTAAAAGAAAGGAGTAAAGCATATTTGAGTATCTTTTACTGGAGAGGTAAAGGGAGGTTGATTTGGAGTCAAATATGCCTTTTTGGGGGAGACCTTCCCTCATTTTTAAAAAAAAGATGAGTACAATCAATAGCATCAGTCCAACGTCTGTGTTTCCAGATGCTTGTCCTGTGACCATTTTAATTTGTCTATACTCTTCCAAAGCTCATCTCTCCTTTCAAGTTATCCTTTTCAACTTTTTTGGGGGGTCAAACCCAAAGCCACCTCAGATTCTTTCTCCTTGGTCTGTTTTTCCAACAACAGTAGGTGAGAACACTCCCTTGAAAACTGATGTTCCTAGTTGTGAAACTTGGATCTACTATAATCACAGATCCATTTCCTAGTAACTGGCTGCATCTTGGCTCGCCATTTTGCAGGCCTTGTTTCATCTTCTTTGTGCCATAGTTGCCATCTGATGAAACTACTTTCCATCTGCACAGTTGCAATCCTGAGCTTCCAAGTTGATGTTTCTCCTCTGTGATTTTCAGTTTTTATTTACAATTTCTCTGCTGAGCAGTCAATCTTATAATATGGTAGTCTTATTTATGCTGAGGTGCTATCTTAGATCCTGTCATCAACTAGATCTGTCACCTGCTGCTGTGCCTTTTTCTTCCTCGGGAGTAATGATTTACTTGGGAGCTAATGGGTCAACATGTCTTTGGGACTAACTGGTACATTTTCAGCAACTTTGCTAATCTAACTCACAGCCTTACCCAGAAAATAAGCAAAAGTGGTTCTCAGGTAGCATTTTCAACCTATCTGGGTCAGGGTACATATTTTTTATTCACGTCTTCCACAGTAAAATAGGTAACAATCCAACAAGTTCTACAAATTCCAGATGATTTTTTTTGAAGACAGGAATAAATAGAGCAATGTATTATTTGCCTTTTCAACTTTGAATATGCTCATATCAATTATATAATGTGTCTGAAGCTTCAGTATTCCTTAAGAAATATTAAAACAGGATCAGCTGAGCTGATGACCTTTGTCTTGTCCTGTCATATCAAAAACTATCTGCTATCACCCTACTGCAGATATGGGGTATTTAGTTTCCTGGCAATAATTGGGGCACTTGAGACTAGAATGCAAATCTGTTCAATGGAAATATTTAAGAATTGCCAATCTGCAAGTTTAGTTATTATTATTAGCTCTTACAAAGGGATCATAGGGTTCTACTATGCATCACTGGAAATGAATTATAAAAGAGTGAAGAATACCCAGGAAAAATTGGAATTGTGACCCTGGATTGTCAGTCTAGGAAAACTTGAATTTGCTTCTAAAGAGATTCTGTATTCACCGTCTAGTCTGATAAACTCTGTGAGCAGTTTCTCAAAAATCCAGAAGTTATGAGAAGGCATGGGTTTCTGAATAGGAGCAAGTAAAGGATTTCTGTAATTCTCTTTTGCTGTCTCTCCCTTGCTTTGTGCTGCTTGCTTTGATTAAAAAAATTCATAATCAGCATCCTCTTTGACACAAAATTTAATAAGATGTCTGATAGATTATATATGAAAGATAGGAAGCTATGGGAGCTGAGAAAAGAAGGAAAAAGTAGATATAAAGTGACAGAATCTTTTATTGAGATGAAGAAAGAAAGAAAAAAAAAAGGATCAAGACATTGATAAAAATTGGGTCCAAATTAGAAATTAATCAACATGAACTCAAGGTCTTGAAGGACTTTTTCTTTTCTCTGGTACAACCTAAGTTAGCTGGCTACTGTCAGATGCTGTTGCTTCATCTGCCTCCTTTCACTGACTGAATAGCTTGTTCATTCTGTGCAATTGTGTTGGAAATTCAGACCCTCACAATTATTCACTAAAGGTGTCCAAGACCTTCTTGAATAATCTGTCCTGTATGTGGAAGAGGATGTACCTGGGGCATCCTATTGTTAAAAATAATGTTATTTAAAGACATTTTCAAGTGTTTTAAGTGTTAGGCTAGGATGGCTAAGAGGTCAGGCTGAGAAGGATAAATCACAGTGGCTTTCTTTTGCTTCTAAGATCAAATATAAACTCCTATGTTTAGCTTTCAAAGCCCTTCGCAATGTGGTCCCTACCTTTTCAGGTAGGCCATTACTCCGACTTCCACACTTTTTAATCCAGTCAGAGTAGCCATTTCTTAATTTCTCTCACTTAGTCCTTCATCTCCCTACTCCCTGGTTTAGGAACTTGTCCATCTTCTAGGGCTGGAATACATTCCCTTCTTACCATTGTCTAACAGAATCTCATCTTTCAGTTTGAGCATTGTCTTAAATGAAACCTTTCCTGGGTCAAACTGTCATCACCTCTTCCTTCTCTTTTGTATTTTACTATATCACATGTACTTTTATTTTTTTCTTTACTTTTATTATCTATATATTTATATATCTGCCACGGTCGCCCTCATTAAAATATAAATTCATTAAAAGCAGGGATTGTTTCATTTTTTGTGTTTCTGGTATGAGACACAAACTTAGCACAGGGCATGACACTTAATAAAGGCTTGTTACCTGATTGATTGGTAGGTGTCCTCCAGGGGCAGCTAGGACAAGAAATCCTGAGTAAACCCAAATTGGGTCGGAGTATAGTCAAATATTGAGATCATATCAATCACTGGTTTAGAGCAGGAAGCTAGTTCAATCAATTATGTATCATGGGAAAAGGATCTGAGGTAACTAAGTTTTTCAGCACCTGACGTTTGCCTAAGATGGCTTTGTTCACTTTAAGAGAAACAAAAACAGAAAGAATGATCTTAGACCACTAGAATCCAGTGAAACAAGATTTTCACTTTGTTTTTGTATATAATTTACCATGCATTTTCATTAACATGTGTACTGCTGAATAGTTTGGAGGGCAGAACATTCTTTGCTAAACAACATTTTAGTTACAGGCAAGAAAAAAGAATCTGGGGAGGTCAAAAAGAGATTGTAATTGTAATTTAGGATCCTGCAGGAAGCTAATCATTACCCCATATAACTGTCACCAATTTATTATAGACATAATATTTTAATGATAATTTCTGTGTAAAAAGAGCAAGATAGTCACAGTTATCATTGAGGACTGTACTTTAGCATGTGTTATGTAAATAAGAAACAATAATACCTATTACTTGATGAGAAGCAAAGGTTCTCACCTCAGTGTTATTTCTAAAAAAGTTTTAAAGCTTAATCATGAGCTCCTCATCTCCATATTGTAAAGGATAAATTATGGTTTTCTGTAACTATTTTCAAGATATAGACTAAGTGAAGCTTTACTAAAGAAATAAATTTTTCCTAATATCGAAATATATTTTCTCCCTTAAGATCTATCTTCTCCCCCAAACCCAACTCATAGCTCATACACTGAACTCACTGGAAGCAGGGTTTATACTTAATGATGAATTAGGCATTAAAAAAAAGCAACACAGATCATTTCAGGTTGATATTCAAAATTTTTTAATCACAAAAAATAATGCAATGTTTCTCTTCATTTATTATTAAAAGTGGCCAATTTAATTCTATTCTAAAGTTTTAATGAATGAAATATTATAATATAATTATGGATCATCAGTATTTAATTCACAAAACTGAAAAAAGGTCATAGTAAATTTATTAATAAAGTTAACTCATTCCTTAGAAATACTCTTTTTTGACTATGGAAAAGTAAATAAGACAAATCAAAAAGAATGTTTGTCATGCTATTCCTTTTCTTCATGTGCACAATGGACAATTAGTTTAGTTAAAAAATCCTCAAATGAAGCAACTTAGCACCATTTGTGAGGCTTACAAATACTTTGAATTTACAAATGGGCTTGTTGCTCAGGAGGAAGCCACTTTATAGGCTACCAGTGCTATTGGGTCTGATACCAGGGGCTCATAACTTCTTTCTATCCATTTACAATACAGTCTTGATTATTTAGAAGATGATTATCTAGTTTATGAATTATCTAGGCCTCATGATTCTCTTCTCTTTCCCTGACTAATTACCTTTTCACCATGTAAGCAATTATTATTATTTCACTCTTCATTAGCACTTCCACTAGACAGTGGGGAAACACCCAGGTGCAAAGTGAAAAGTTCAATCATATGGATGTTTCTAAATATCCAGATGTTTTGCATTGTGCTAATAAAAAACCCACAGTCATAGAATTTTAATGCTAAAAGATACTACTTTCATTTTGCCTGTGAGGAAAGTGAGGTCCCAAAAGGTTGTTTCTGGAGGTTACACCACAGGGGAAAGTTAGAATCAACAATGAAAGAGTTTAATCTGAAAGGATTCCCCCTCAAAAAAAATAATTTAACATATGGCAGCAATTTGGTTTTTCCTCTGAAAATGCAGCTCACTTTCATTCCCAAACAAGATCACAATACAATAAGAGTGTATCTTGGAGGCAGCAGCATATCTGATATTCCAGCTTCATCTCCCTTCCTTAAACTTTGACCTTATGGTCAGCTATTACAATTATATAATGTCTCCAGCTTTTTGATTTTCTTCTATTTTTACCCTGCTAATCTGCAGAACTAGAAAACTCTCACCATTTATTTTTTCCTAATATAAGATAGCAATTAACAAAACATAAAACTGAGAGGTATCCAAAAATGTGTAATATCTAACCTTCATTGGGTTGTCACTGATATGGACTATCATATTTATTTCTTAGCAATTTTCTCACATATTCTTTGAAGCATTTATTTCAAATTTGACTCTTCAAGTCCCGAATTCTATCATCTCCAAGAATCTCTTTTGCCATCAGAGCAAGGCTTCTATTTTTCATTATGTACATTATCTATTACACATCACTATTTGTATACTTGTGTTAAAGGATTAATAACAAATTATAACTATTTACTATGTATTAAATGTTATGATGGAAATATGTAATATTGAGTAATATAAATGCAGATAATATAAAGCAAAAAAATCATAACCATGCTATTATGCTTACATATTTATGAAATATATTGATACTGCTTTATTTACATAATTAATTATATATTATTTATATAACATTGAAAACAATCAAATTATTATTATTATCATTATTATTATTATTATTATTATTAACTTCTTTCAAGGGGCCTATGGACAAATATATTCCAATTCTCTGATTCAGTTACAGAAGAGAGTCATTATATTTCCCTATGCAATAGCCCACGGAACATTAAATATAAAGGAATAATAGCTGGAGAGCCAACTGTCAAAGGTAAATTTTTATGTAAATTTCATTGAACCAGAGTAGAAAAATCATATAATAATAAAAATAATCATAATAATAAAAGATAATCATTTACATTTTGCAAAGGACTTTATATTCATTATCATATTTAAGATCATTCAGAATGAACTCTCTCATCTCCACACCTCAAAATCTCATTTTACCTATTCTCAAACATTCAAGAAATGAGGTAGTCATTCTCCTTCCTTGGCTAACCACTGATCTCAAGTCCTTGCTCCTATCCTCTTCTTTGGAAGTTTTTTCTCATCAATAATCCTACCCTTCCATCTCCCCAATCTTCCATTCTTCCTTTGTTAGATCCTTCCCTTCTACCTACAAACATATGTCCACAGTAAAACTTTCATTGGCCCCGATAACCCTTCAAATTAATCTCTCTGTCTGTCTTTCTGCTTCTGTCTTTCTCCCTTTCTTACTTATCACATCAGGTGAATATGCACAAGAATTCTGGAGTCCCAAGACCCTACTATTCCTGCTTCCAGCCCTTCTCTAGCATCCATCATTTCGGGAAGTAGCTCCTGTTGAGAATGGGCTAACCATCCCTTCCATTTCCCACAGGGCAGTTAAACCAGCTTGGTTCAAATAGCAAGGTCACCCTAAGGAAGAGAAAGGAGGTATGATGTGCCAGGCAAGTAAAACTATGGCCACCACTTTGATTATCAAGTATTCTCAGATCCTGGATGGAGAAAACTCAGAACCCTGAACCCAAGAGCCTTGAACATAGTAGTGCTTCCAGATCATTGTCATCAGCCATTATTCTGGGAATCGACCTCTGCAGCTTCTTTTAGAAATAAAGTCCTTGACATCTCCAAATGGTTCAACATCAGAAACTGATGTGATCTTCTCAGTGGAAATAATATTAAAGAAGAAGCATGACCAACTATTCTGCCACCATGCCTACACTAAGGACCAGAGGACCTATGACTGCCTATGAAACCTCCCATAGCTGTTTATTTCCCCATTCCAATGTGAGCTCCCTGAGAACAGGGTCTGCTTTACTTTTTTATATGTATCCCCATGCACGCTTGCTGCCATGGTATCTTTCTTCTGGTTCTCCTTCTAATGCTCTGAACATTTCTCCTTTGTCTCCTTCCCTTTTTTATTCATATTCTTTCTCTTCCCTCTCCTGATGCCCACTACTCTATTTTACACTATTGTCACTCATTGCTTCAACTATTAGAAGAGTTTTCTTACTGTTTTTTTTTCTATTTCATAGGTTCTCTTTTATTCACTAAAGATGCCAAAATATTTTTTACTAAGGCCTAGCTCTGATTATAACACTCTCCTTGCTCAAGAAGCTTCAATGGCTTCCTCTTATTATCTCTTAGAGAAAAAAAAATAGACTTCTCAGAATGCTGTTTGATGCCTTTCACAATCAGGCTTTTCATATTTATTCCATATTGCTCTCCTTACATAGACTGCATTTTAGCCAAATTGGCCAATGTGAAAATTTCTGTACATGAAATAACTCCTCCCTCTGTAGAGGCTCAATACATGGAGGTTGTAAAGGTACCCATTTAGGCTTGCTATAAATGAAAAAAACCTCCCAGAGTTATCTGAAAATTAAATGGACTATCTCAGGAAATAAAATATTTTTTTTGAGAAGTAAGATGGCCCAGACTTGAGGGAAGTCCTATCTTGATTCAAAATAATTATTCATATTCTCAGTGTGTGATATCTGTCAATGATTTGACATAATATTAGAAAATATACTTCTCTATCATTGTCTAAGTCATTACCTTCCTTCCATTCACTCAAGTCCAAAACATTAGTATTATTTTAGTATCCTCATTCAAAACACCAGTGTTATTTAAATCTCCTCATTGTTATTCACTCCAGATACACCATGAGTTGCCTGGCTTTGTCATTTCTATGTCTACAACTTCCCACATCTCACAAATGTCCTTTTCTCTCCACTTTTACAGTCACCATCCTTGTCACCTCTATGCTTCTTGCTTGGCTTATTGCAGTAACCTTCTCTACTTCAAAAGCTTGTCTCTCTTTTCTTTCCACACTCACCCCCAAACTACAACCAAAATGATTTTTCTTAAAGGTAGATAGATCTATATCATCAATTTTGTGATTCTCTATCATCTCCTAGATCACATATAAATCTCATCAAAACTATTCCCAAAGGATTATAAAAGTGTGCATATTCTTTGATGCAGCAATACCCTGCTAGCTCTCTATTCCAAAGACATCCAAAAAAGAGAAGAGGACCTATTTGCACAAAAATCTTTATAGCAGTTCTTTTAGTGGTGGGTGAGAATTGGAAACCAAAAGGATGCCCATCAATTGAGCAATGGCTAAACAAGCTGCGGCATATGATTGCAATGGAACATTATTGTGCTATGAAAAATGACTTTCGGAAAGACTTACATGAACCGATGCATAGTGAAGTGAACAGAACCAGGAGAGCATTGTCCACAATAGCAATATTATTTAATGAAGAACTGTGAATGACTTAGATATTCTCAGCAACACAATGATCCAAGGTAACCACAAAGGATTCATACTGAAGCATATTTCCAGAGAAAGAACTGATATTGTTCTGAAGAATGCTAAATTCGTTTCTTTCATAAAGACATAAAATTTAGAACTTAAGACTTTGAATAAAAATGTTAAAAAAATCTTTAAAAATTTCTTCATAATTTTCCTCCTCCCCTCCTTTTAAGTATCATTTTCCTCTATATGCTCTATCATCCACCATAATTAGCTGTCTCCTGCTCTGAATACACAATGTTCTACCTCCTCTCTCCATAGTTTTGCAAAGGCTCCCCCACCCCTACACTTGCTTCTTGGAATTTTAGATTCTTTCAAAACTCGGCTTAAGCTGTGACAGTGTAGATGTTGTTGCTATTGTGTGGTTTCGGGCATTGATGAGTCTTTGGGTTTTCCTGACAAAAATATTGGAGTGCTTTGCCATTTCCTTCTCCAGTTCATTTTACAAATGGGGAATTGAGGCAAATAGGGTTAAGTGACTTGAACAGAATTACCCAAGCATTGTAGATTGGATTCAAACTTAGGAGGAAGTTTTCCTGACTCTAAGTCCAATACTCTATCCACTGTGCCGCCCAATAACCCTGACAGTATAGGATAGTGACTTAACAAATGGCCTTGGAGTCATGGAGATCTGCATTGCCTTTCATATATACTGACTGTTTGACCCCTGCCCTGAACATGTCATTTAACCTAGACCCCCCCAGTAACCTTTTAAGACTATGAGCTGCAGAACAGTTAATAGAGCTATTTATTTTATTTGGGATAGGAACAGAATGGCAGTTGAATCACTGTTGTTCCTAGATAAAATCTAGGATTTAAATTTTAGTCCTGTACATACAAACTGATGAATTTCAATTTAAATTATTTTTGAAATTTGGCAAAGTCTGAGAAATTTGGCATAGAAAAAAGTTCTCACGTTAAAAGAAAGCCTTTTCTCAATCCCCATAAATGGAAATAACATTTTAACTAAGGCTGTTGATGACTAAATCTTAACTATAGGGGGCAACCAGTACATAGGCCTGGATTTTCACAATTGCCATTAAAGGCTACCTATAACAAAGGGCACCTTCAGGATTACTGATGAGGATGAACTTTCTTTTGAATCATTCCACATCTAGTGTGTTCTCTGCTGGTCACCCAATAATTAATGGGAAACAGAAAAAGGAAGGGGAGAGGGGAGCTTTTTGCAGAAATGTTTCTCATTATAAAAGTATTTACATGCCAATTGTTCTTCCTTTAATAATTTCTGTAACAAAGCCATCATTCCTTTTTCTATAATCACCAGTTGATTCACTGGTGCATCCCCTTCTTTTGCTTAACACTCACGGTGACAGCCAGGAATGATAGAAAATGTCATTCTCTGCTTGCTAATTCAGTACATTCAGAGCGAGTACAGCAAGTATTTTTCTGCTGAGTTTTTTTTTCCCCCTAAGCCTAAAATATATAATGTAAAAGGTTTTCTTTTTTCTTAAGTGGGTAAAGAAAAGATTCGGTTAAAATCGATTTCTGTAAGCCCTAATTATACAGTGCATTTCATAATAAGCATTACAAGATCTCTCCTCAGGAACAAAGACCTCTTCGTTAGTAATGAATTGTCACTACCACAATCAGAGTGCTGAGTTTAATTCATGGATAAATAAAAAGAGTCCTTGTAAGCAAAGAAGTCGAGTGTTAGAGTGCTTCGGAACAGCTACTCGGGGCTAAGAAATGAGCTTTACAGTGAGGAAGTTCTTAATGTTTGAGCGATATCCCTCTTGCTGAAAGGAAGCTGGTCTCCTGTCCTGCTTGGAGAGAAATACAAGCTCCTACTACTTGACTTCTGGAGCTTGCTCCCAAGGTTCTTGCTTCTTCTGGAGAGGAGACTTTTGCTCAGTAGCTGCCACGGTTGGTTGAATTATATGGTCTGTCATTGAAGGCAGCAGTCATACACTTGAGAATGATGTGGGAGAACTCCAGTGAGAGCGATAATTAAAAGAGGAAAATGAAGGGTCACCTTCTTTCATTCAGCCCATTGGGCTTGGCATCAGAGCTATTTCAAAACAGTAGGGGATTTTCCAATCTCAGCATGGCAATCTCTAAGCACACATTGTTTCTACAGGTTAAAATCTGAATGGTATTTTAATTGTACTTGGAAAAAAATATATGAAAAGGAAAATATTGGAAATTAGTTTAAAGAATAGAAAGAAACCAAAAATAGGAATATAATCTAAATGGGGAAGGGATTAAAAGCTGAAAACCAATGTTATTATTTGCTTGGAAAAAATTGGCAAGCACTATAAAAGAGACAAGATGACAAAAGAAAATTGGTGCCAGGATATTAGAAAGGAACATTTAAATGTATCAGCAATGTGTCTCATTTCTAGTTGGATAGAAGTACAAAGGCAGTCTCTTCTCAGCCTTCTTGTTATTTCACTGTCACTTAGATTATTAAATTCAAAAAGGAATCATGGGATCATAGGAACATGATCTTAGGCCTACAAGCCACATTGGAGGTCATTTAGTTCTATTCACTCATTTCCTCAGTCAGTAAGAAAAGTCCTATGTACCAGGCATTGGGTTAGAGATACCCCCAAAATAAAAATAATAAAAATAAAAATTTAAAACCCTGTATAACTATAGTCTTTCCCTTCACTTTTGGGAAGAAATTAGAAAGGGGAAGATAAGGAAAGGCCTTTTACACCCTTTGATCTATCAGTACCATTACTGGGTCTGTATCCCAAAGAAATCATAAAAGGGGAAAAAGGACCCACATGTGCAAAAGTGTTTGTAGCAGCTCTTTTTGTGGTAACAAAGAACTGGAAAAGGAATGGATGCCCATCAGTTGGGGAATGTCTGAACAATTGTGGTATATGAAGGTAAGTAATGGAATATTATTTTTTCTATAAAAATGATAAACAGGATGATTATAGAAAGGCATGGAAAGATTTTTATGAACTGATACTGAGTGAAACAAGCAGAACCAGGAATACAGTGTACACAATAACAGCAAGAATGTGTGATGACCAACTATGAAAAGCCTGATTCTTCTCAGTAGTTCAATGATCCAAAGCAGTCCCAAATTAGGGAGAAAATGGCATCTGTGCCCAGAAAAAGAGCTAACATATAAATCAACACATGTTATGTTCACTTCTTTTTTCTGGTTTTTAAAAAAAATCTCTCCATGGTTTTTCCCCTTTGCTCAGATTTTTCTCAATCAACATGATTCATAAAGCAGTCTGCATTAAAAATAAATAAACTTACTATAATTAAAAAAGAAAGAAAGAAAGAAAGAAAGAAAGAAAGAAAGAAAGAAAGAAAGAAAGAAAGAAAGAAAGAAAGAAAGAAAGAAAGAAAGAAAGAAAGAAAGAAAGAAAGAAAGAAAGAAAAGAAAGGCTTTTTACAAAAGGTAGAGTTTGAACTAAGCCTTGAAGGAAGCCAGGGAATTTAGGAATCAAAGATGAGGAGAGAGAATATTTCAGATATGGGGGACAGGAAGGCAAAAAGCATAGAGTAGGCACAATATGCTGTGTGTGAGGAAGAGCAAGGCCAGTGTCACCAGATTATAGTATATTCATGTCAGAAAAGTCTCAGATAGAAAGGGACAAAAAGAGGCCAGTCTAAGAACAGCTTAGGAGACTAATGGTGAGAGAATTTAAGTGATAAATTAATTACTTGACAAATTACTACAAAAGTTGTGATTAATGAAAAGAATACTTTCAGCTCCTAACCACTATTTGATAGCATTTGCTTTTCAACCAAAAATTGTTGTTTTTTTTTTTTCAAAGTAGAGAATATTAAAGCATTAGTTTCAAATGATCAAGGTGCAAATCTTCATGTTCTCTGAAGTGCTTCATAATCATCAAATCATAGAAAGGCAGTGATGACTGTAAGTTATTGATGACTGTAAGTTATTTATTCTAAAGTAGTGAATAAGAAGTAAGAGTAACTGAGTTGACTTGAATTATGGCTCTGCTTAATTTGTGACTTTGGCCAAGTCATTTACCCCTTGCATCCTTCATTTCTTGATTTAAAAAGGGTGAATAATATTAACAACATCTCAGTTTAATTCTACCACTAATGATCTGATCTTGTGACCAAAGGCAAGAACAATGGGAACTTTGTAACTTATGGTCAATAAATATGATCTGTCAGTGTTGACCAATTAATAGATAATAAAGATTCCTAGCTTGTAAGCCTTCAAGTAAGCAGGAAGAAAAAACAAACAAAACAAAACTGCACCAAGTGAGAGAGCATGTTGTAAAGATGCTGCAATAAAAAACATATACTGGGGGCAGGCAGCTGGCCTTGCAATTTCTTTGGTATAGGATAGTAGTTCCCAAATTTTTGGAGATCCTTTTTGAAGACCCTTTTACATCCTTAAAAATTGTTGAGGATCTGGAGATCTTTTGTTTATGTTTATTATATCAAATGAGATGAAATATTAATTGAGTCTTCAAATTTCAAATTAATCTTTTATTTCATAAGTCTCTAAGAAACTCTACCATACTTTTATGAGAGTAAGAGAGTGAAAAACACAAATAATCAACTTTGTGTGGTCTGTGAAAGGGTCTTCAGGACTCCTAAGAATGGATGAACCATAATTTGAGAGGCTGATATAGAGAAATCCTAATGAGGAAAACCCCTTGGGTAACTGCAGATCTGTACTTGTCTGCAATTTAGGGACTTAGAGTGTAGCCTGGGGCACTTAGAAGTTAAGTGATTAAGATAATAGCAATAGAGAACTAGACTTTTGTATGTGGGTGAGAAAATTCTCTTTATTAATGAAAGTGAACACTTTTCTTCAATTCATTATGTTAAGAGGTCACACAACCAGTGTGACTGAGAGACTAGACTTGAACCCAGGTATTCTTGGTTCCAAGACTGGACTTTGAGCCACATAATGACAGTAAATTGATTTCACATAATCAAAAACCACAGAATCTCATTATTATAAGAGCCCTCCTTCTCTTTGCTATTTAGTCATGTCTGACTCTTTGTTTTCTTGGCAAGGATACTGGAGTGGTTTGCCATTTCTCTCACCAGGTCATTTACACAAGAGAAAACTGAGGCAAACAGGGTTAAGTCACTTATCCAGGATAATAACAGCTAGTAAGTATCCAAAGCCAAATTTGAATTCAGATCTTTCTGACTTCAGGGCACATAATTCAAATCATACCTGCAAAAGAACCCTTGCTACAACATACCTGAGAGTGGAATCCTACTTTTGCTAGAAGAGACCTCCAATGTGGGCTCATAACCTCTCAATGCAATATATTCTATTTTAGAAATAATTCTAATGGCCATGGAACTTTTTCTTGTCATCAAGCTTCAATTTTCTCTTTGCAACTTAGAGGTATGAGGAGAATTTAATCAATCCAGAATCATATTTAGGGAATGGTGTGTGTACACAGTGCCTTGCACATCTTGAGTATTAAAAAATATTGGTTAAATGAATATATCAGTTAAATAGTTAAATCCTGAAAAGTAGATAATGCAGCTCTTTGACAATTATAAATAAGTAAACTCTATTTGTCCATACTTGGGTTAAATTGGCCCCATCAAGTCCATATCAAAGTGAGAAGAAAAGCATGTTAAAATTGTAATGCTGGAGAAACTGAGGTAAGATAGAGATGAGAGTTTTAATATTTTATTTGTTGTAGAACTTACTTAATTGACTGGATCAGACTCCTATCTCAAAGTATCCATTTTCGAATGTGAGATTCCAGAGATTCTTTATAGAATTTTAGTGATGGGGGGGAACAAAGACAGAAAGGGGAAAGCAAAGTGAACACTGGACATTTTGATAAGTTGGGAAGGTCTGGAGCCATGATGTCTAAAATAGAAAATCTGTCCTTTATCTGGGATTAAACATTTACAGTTTATAACCTTAGAGTAGCCAGCCCTAAATTTTATCAGTCCTAATGGTCAGGAGGGGGAGGTGTTGCGATCAGGGGGATTGAGGCAGAACAATTCAGGAAAATTGAGATAGAACAATTAGGGAAACTGAGGTAGAACAATCAAAGGAAACTGGCATAACATATTCAAGGAAACTTAATTCTCGATATTATGGTATTGAAGCACTGGCTCTATGATCCATCAATCAGTAGCATTTAACAAATGTTCATTATTTGCCAGGCACTGTGCTAAATGATGAGGATGTAAAGAAAGACAAAAAGAATCCTTGTCCCATAGGAGGTCATATTTTGATCTGAGAACTAACATGTAGATAATTAAATAAATTTATAGACACAGGGGTTCTCAAACTACAGCCCACAGGCCAGATGTGGCCCACTGAGGACCTTTATGCGGCCCTCTGAGTGATGGCAAATGGGCTGAGGGGCGGAGACAGAGTGTGAGCTTTTGTTTTTACTATAGTCTGGCCCTCCCACAGTCTGAGGGACAGTGAACTGGCCCCTATTTAAAAATGACTATGACTAACTTACTTTGAGACCCAGACTATGTTCAGACATACAAATCAATGCTTAGGCTAGATTTCTTTAAACCATAAAGTATTCTATGATATATAGACAATAATTTAATTTAAAAACACATGATCCACACACCAGTCTGACTGGAACCAGATTAAAATTCATTGAGGAAATATTTAACAAAATAAATAAAAATATTATAGTATATATAAAATGTTAATGTATATTTTTCTTAGTCACTATTCAGCCTTCATGGATCCTTATGTATCTTTTAGTTGTACCCTATTTCTCTTGGACATTGATATCACTCTTCTATTTCACTGGTAGGCCTAGTGAAATAATTGTTGTGTTTTGAAGAGACTCTCTGCTGCATTTTGGAGGAAAGGGAGACTGGAGTTCTTTTTTAAAAAAATATTATTAGGTATTGTACAAAATATTAGTCAGTTTATTCTGCTTTAATCAAAGATGATTTTTTTTTCAATCAATGGACTATCAGAGAGACTCTTTTAAAATATAGACAGAGGGAGAAAAGAGTATTTTGAAAATAAATTTTAATTGATTTATTTGGGCTTTTTCCTGTATGTCTTTCCTTACCTCCTTTTCTGAAAGCTATTTCTTTATAACAAATAATAAAAAAAGAGGGGGCAAACAGTTCAGCAAAACTAATGAACACATTGAAAAATTTTGAAATCATATGCAACGTTCCCCACTCATAGCTTCTGCAAAGAAAAGGGATGAGAAGTAAGCATAAGTATTAAGGAGTGCCTAAGGGAAATGAGGAAAGGAAATAAACACTCCTGTCTTGAAAAAAAAAAATCTACTCTGTACAAAAATTCCTAAATAGAGTTGAATGCATGTCTTCATCCTTATCATATCCGGCATCATTTCAAAACAGCTTTTTACCAGATTAAGAGAGGGTATTTTTCAAAGTGTTTGACTCATAATAAGAAGAGAAGATTATTTGTAGTGAATGATATCCCAAGGAAAGAGAGAGCAGCAGCAGCTCTGATTCTCGTTCTTACAAATGAAGCTCAGAGCCCACAATCTCTTCCTAAGGTCATCACCTTTATAAATCCTTGCCACACACAGGGGAGAGCAGCTCAAAACATAAGAATTCCACTCCCTATCCCCCTGTTGATGGAAAGACTTTTTTTCCATCTGCATATCCCCATTTATAACAAAGCCTCCCGTTGTGAAGGATTTTTATGAGCTCTTGAGTTTTCTATCGTTTTTATCTTTCTTAGCATCAGCAAAGCAACTGGCAGATTCTTTAATAAAATATATTATGTGTATTAATATTTATGAACCGATAAATTGGATGTTTAAATAAACATTCTCCAACTTAACGCCAGTTCTCTTGTTTTAAACGTTAAATTGCACTTACGTTGTCAGGAAAGTCAGCCTTTAGTTCGCTGATACTTTGACACCAATATGCTGCTGTTTTCTCACTGATGAGCTCGATATTAAGGAAGGAGCTTTGTCCTGGGCCGTACACAGGGCCTGAGGTGGTGCCCCGGATGATCCGCGGTGAAACGTTAGTCACAATGTCCTGTTGAAAGAGAAAGACTTTGGCTATCATTTTTGCAATCTAACATTGCAGCTTTTATTATCTCTTCCCTTCAACATAACAATGACTTACTAAGTCTCTTCTCATATCTCATATTTTCCAGGATCAAATTCAAGAAATGTGCTTTAAATTATAGTTAAATTGAACATATGATTTCAGATGGAAGGCTAAATTCAAATATGCTATGGACTAAGCAAAATCTTTTTTCTATAATCCAGATATAATAGAGAGATATAAAGATATTCAAATACTGCTTACATTGATTTGGAGTATGATAGAAATGGTTTCCTTTTTTTCACTTATTGGTGATTCAGTGAAGAACAAATACATTGTGGGCATATTGTAAAGGAATCCATAAAAATCTTTTTCCATTGAATTAAGTAAGATTTAAAGTGTGGCTTTATGTTAATTTAGAAAGATTTGCTTTGGAATTTCTTTTTAGCAAAAAACCAAGTCATCCAAGAAATGCTTGAGGCATTGATAGTTCATTGAATTTTGTGAATTTTTTTTTAAAAACCATTGGAGCTGGGTCAGATTATCTATAGAGTTGCAGTCATAAATGCAAATTCAGTGGGAAGAAAGCCACTTTTCCCAAGACTAAAATGAGGATATCAATAACTTCATGATAAACTATAAACAGTAAACAGTAAAATTAACATGCTTGTTAAGTATAATTAACAATCCACAACTGCTTCTATGGTTATATTAACGAAGAACAGTAACATTTCTGACATTATTTAAAACTAAAAAGAAACAAAGAATGAAAAATGTTTCTTTTGCCAACTTCTAATTAAAAATAATTTTGAGTAAAGGTCATTTAGTTAAGGATTTATCAGAATTAGTCATTTAAGTACCCCTCCTCACCATCTTGTCACTTTTAGTGAGATAACATGAACCCCCATTAGTATATAGCAATTAAGGTCAATTTACATATTTTAATTAAGAACCACCCCATATAAAACAATTAGCGTAATAGGCATACTAACTGGATTTCATAACATTTGGACGTTTTTCCAACTAGATAGACAGGAAACCTTAATTAGCATTAATTAGTGCTGATCTGCATATGTTTGATAAGGCATACCCTTGCCACAAAAGATTATTTATTCCTGAATCTGCCAAATGCTACAGTTGCAGAGGATAAAAGGACTTTTCTTCACATTGCATGTTAATTTCTGGTAATTTACATCCATTTTTACATTTGAATTAGTATATTATAAAATAAATTGCATAAATGTTACAATGATGCCTTTGCAAATATGTACATTTAGACTTATAGAAATCATACCAGTTAATTTTTATTCATTATCATTCTACTTCTATTGTAATCATTTTGTAACATCATCAGCCCACACTATGATTTGTTTCTTCCTACCAATTTTCCCATAATCTTTATGGGGAAAAAGACCTGTAGGCTCTCTCCAGAAGGTTCAAATGCAATCTGCCAGATTTTTATTTTGGCAAATGTTGTATAAAAAGTGCCAATCTTAGAAGATATACTTTGCATTTCAGTATATCTTGCATTTCATTAGCTATTTTAGAGGAAGATGTCTTTACAATGTCCCCATCTTGTATGCTCAGAGTCAGGAAATCTGGACAAAGAAAAACCAGGAGTCCAGAGGAGAGTTTTATCTATCTATTTATTGACTCATATTTTCGCTGAAGACCAGTCTGAGACTGTTTTCCAAATTTTCACAACTTGGTAGTGAATCCCTTAGGCAATATAAGGCACATAGTATCTTCCAAAGACCCTTCTGACAGTTGGGTCACTCATAAATGTGGTCAACTGTGGTTAAATCAAATGACTAGGTTAGATTCATGTCACCAGATTCTTCCTAGAATTCTGGGATTATGTACAGGATTTGGTAATGCAAATTATTAAGAAGATGTCAGAGTTGCCTATAGCCTGAGGAATATGAGACTCAATTGCCTTGGAGAGCCACTGCACATACTCCTAATGGCAGTTCTAAAAGTTGCAATCTAACGTTCCCTAAAGGATCTATAAGGAAAGATCAATCTTACAAAATTGGCAAGCTGTGATTTGAAGATTGCAAGGTAGGTTTTCCTGCTCTACAAACATCTGTCTCACTAGCCTGAAAAGGTCTTTGATTCCACAAATAGAAATTCATTTCTTTGGGGTTTAAAAAGGCTTTTCAACCTCCTAAAGTCCTAAACTAAAATGCAAATATCCCTCAGAGGAGTAATAGTTTAACTGTTTTGAGCTAATACTACTGCTTGGATCCGTATTAGTTCACAGCTAGTAATCAAGATAGATTAGAGAAAGACAGAGGAAATCTAACTACCCAAAAGACAAGAAGGAGACTCTTCAATTATAATCACTCATATTTAAATAGAGCTTTAAATATTATTAAGTGTTTTCATCACAGCAATCCTCTGAGACCAGGAGAACAAATATTTTTGTCCCTATCTTGCAAATGAAGAAACTGAGGTGTAGAGAAGTTAAATGATTTATACAGCATCACAATGTTTTGGAGATGAAATTAGAATTTGGGTCTTTTGAATTTATGATCTGTGGTCTTTTTCATACACCTCCCTCTCTCCCCAAAATCCACATACCTTTCCAAAAGGAAAGAGAAAAGAAAATCTAAGACAAATTATTTTTGGTAGAAATTTGACTTTTCTGGTTCACTCCTCTCTGCATCTGTAGCCCTGCCTAGTCTCAACTTCATGCAACAAGATGCAAAGATAGTTTTCAGCATTCACCTTGGCAAAACCTTGTGTTTCAAATTTTTCTCCCTCTTTGATCCTTCCCTCCTCTCTTAGATAGCAAGTAACCCAGTATAAGTTATATACAATTCATCTATACACATTTCTGTATCAGGCTGTGTAAAAAAATCAGATCAAAGAAGGGAAAAACAAACACAGGAAAGAAATATAATAACAACAACAAAGGTAAAAATATTATTATGCTTTGATCCATATTCAGTCCCCATAATCCTCTCTCTGGATACGGATGGATAAAATAGACTTTTTTGTTTTGTTTTGTTTTTTTGGCTGAGGTTAAGTGACTTGCCCAGGGTCACATAGCTAGGAAGTGTTAAGTGTCTGAGACCAGATTTGAACTGGAGATCAGATTTAAACTCAGGTCCTCCTGAATTCAAGGTTGGTGCTCTATCCACTGCGCCACCTAGCTGCCCCCTACAATAGACTTCTAATGGAAAAAAATCTATTGAGATTTCCTTAAATTACCTCATTGTTGAAAAGAGGCAAGTTCATCAGAGTTGGTCATCACATAATCTTGTTGCTGTGTACAATGTTCTCTTGGTTGTACTTACTTCACTTAGAATAAGTTCATAAAAGTCTCTCTAGGCCTTTCTGAAATCATCCTACTGATAGTTTCTTATAGAACATTTTATTACATTCATATATTATAACGTATTCAGCCATATCCCAAATGATGGACATTTACTCAATTTCTAGTTCCTTGTCATTACAAATATTTTTGCACATGTAGGTCCTTTTCCCTTTTTATCATCTCTCAGTATAGAGAGAGACACTGCTGGATCAAAGGGTAACCCTTGGACACTGTTCCAAATTGCTCTCCAGAATGATTGGATCAGTTCGCAACTCCATCAACAATGCATTAGTGTCCCCGTTTTCCCATATTTCTTCCAACATTTATCATTTTCTTTTCCTCATCTTAGCCAATTTTGAGAGGTGTGTACCTCAGAGTTGCCTTAATATGTATTTCTCTAATCAAGAATGACTTAAAGCATTTTTTCATACAATTAGAAATGGCTTTAATTTCATCTAAAAATTATCTGTTAATATGTTTTGACCATTTAGTAACTGGAGAATGGATTATATTCTTATAAATTTGAGTTGGTTCTCTATGTATTTTAGAAATGAAGCCTTTTTCAGAAACACAGATTTTTTTTCTCAGCTTTCTGCTTTCTTTCTAATCTTGGTTGCATTGGTTTTGTCTGAGCTGGTATTTGAACCAAGATATTCTGAGTTGAAGTCTAGTGCTGTATCCACTGTTCCACCAGATAACACAATATTAATTACTTTATGATATGCTTCTTAACATCATTATTTGTCAAGACTAGGAAAAAATCAGTATTAAGAAGAATCAGAAAAAAATGATGAAGGAAGAAGGGAAACATTTGGAAAGAAGAAGGATGACAGTTGGAGAAAAAATACTCTCAAACTCTCATGAGATTCTAAAATGAAACTTGTTTTGTTTGTGACAGAGAATTGATATTGGTCAATGGGAGTTCAGTCCTCATTAGCATGTGACTGGCCTGATGCAGTCCCTATATGGACTCAAGACCAGGTGCATGTATTGTTTCCAAAACTTGAATAAACATTTTCTCACTCAGATTGTGATGGGATTTAAATCTAAGTCTTCCTGACTGTAGCTCTAGCACTCTATTTGCTGTCTTCTGTTCTCAAACTCAATACCCTCCATACTTTTCCAGTAAATCTTTCCATTGATTTCAAAGCTCTGAAAAGAAGCTAAACAGAATGAACAATGAATGGATATTTGCATAAAATAGATTTCTGTATGGCTTTTTGAAACAGTGAAATGAGTCTTGGATTTGTATGTCTGAAGAACTGCCATTGATATAATCACAGGATCTTGTATAAGATGCAATTCCCATAAACCTTAGCTTCCTCATCTTACATAAGCACAATCACTACACCTCATAATATGTTACAAATGGTGAAGCATATAAACATGAGCCATTATTACTATTTCAATGAGTTCAGACCATTACAAATCTGACAATAATTTACTCAAGTTATTGGTTTGGAAATATGAAGCTTTGGGTGCTATCATATATTGATATTTTTTGGAAGGGAGGTTTAACAGTAAGTGGGTAAAATCATATCAATATTGCTTGAGGGATTTAGAATAAAAATAAACAAATTTAATAGCAGTTATTATAATAGATGAAAGTTCATCCTACATCATAAATAAAGTGAATTGATTTATCTATGATCTTTACTCTCTCTCAATCACCCACTGAGATGATCATACTTCACTTTGGACCTACTATAACCTGAAAAGGTTATATCTATGTCCTCCCAGATCTCTGAAGTTCCCCACTTATATTATTATACTAAATAGTATTTATTTCTCTTTCACATAAAAAAGAAGGCTCAGCTAAGCTTCTCATTATCCCCTACTGGCTCACACTCTTACTTGTTTCACATACACAGATACTTCTCCCCTGCCATGATAATCTGTCTGAATTTATTCCTCAGTGGTTAGCACACTGCCACAGCATCATACCCTCCTCATCCCTGTGATTCTGAACAGATAGCTATCAGTGTATAAACCTCATTTCCCAAGCCCCCACTGACAACTCACTTATTCCTGTTCCCCTCACTGGATCCCCACCAACATCCTACAACCCACTCCAAATATACCCATTGTGCTCTCTGAGATGTCTGCTCCCTCGATAACAAACTCAATTTCACCTTATATTTTTTTTTTAACTCCTTACTCACTGAGACTAAGATCCTGCTTTCTCCACTGCCCTTCTTGCAGTCCTACTTGAGTTTTTACTTTCTCCATCCCTACTCATCAGGACCTACTCTTCCATGTATGGGCAGATATATTCAGACTATAATCTTTTCATCATTTAGGAATATTCTGCTTTCCTGTTTTTTATCTCTGAATTTCCTTTATCTGATCATAATCTTTTATCATTCCTGGCTTTACAACTTTTATCCTCACCATGATCTCGAATCCCATTCATCACAGTCCTTTCCTAAAATATTACCTCAGAACTAAATATACTTTACATCTTTTTTCCATCTTGAACTCTTGTTAAATCACAAAGCACTTCAATTCCATTCTATCCTATCCTTTCCATTACTTTGACCTAGTATTGAACTTGCTCTTCCAAATACATCATTAAACTATCCCCACCATCTATTGCCTTCACTTCTGTACATTCCTATGAAGCTGGAAATGTTATAAAGCTATGGTGACCGGGTGCTACAACAAACTTTGGGTTCTCACTATAGCAAGGATATTACTTCAACCAATGAACATATATTACACTATCCTGCACAATTCACTATCCTAATTCGCACAGCAGCTTTTTCGAACTTTCTCAATAATCCTCAAACCTCCCATGGTTGCAATTTTCCTCACCTTCCCAGATAAGAAATTTGTCTCATATTTTGCTGAAAAAAAAAAAAAAAAAAAAAGAAACAAACAAACAAACTAGGGCCCTATGCCAAGAACTCACTCTTCTTTCTCCTTTCTTCCATGATTTAAATATCTTTTGCAACTTTCTCTTCCTTTATTCCTCTTTTATATGAAAAAGTACTCTTTTACTTGCCCCCCAAAACCCTCATAAACATACACACAAGGATTCACTCCATATCACATCCCTCTCTCACTAATCTTCACTAGTTGCTTTCTTGCTGCCTAAAAATAATACCGTGTCTCCTCCACCCTTTTATTTGATTTAAACTTCTCAACTTGCAATATTATTCCATATCTGTCCTTTAGCTTAGATCTAACCTCCTTTAGAAAGTCATCTACAATCAGTGCCTCCTCTTCTATGGTCCCACTCTTCTTAACTCTGCTCAGTTAAGTTTCCAATATCTTTTATTAAATCTCTACAAAGTTAGGAATGATCTCATAATTATCAAATTGAATGTTTTTTTCTAGTCCTCATTCTTCTTGGCTTCTCTACAGCCTGTGACATTGTCAGTCACCCTCTTGTCCTGGATATTCTCTTCCCTCTAACTTTTTATGACACTGCCTATCTGATTATTCCTTCTCAGTCTCCTTTGCTATACCTGGAGCTTCATCCAGTTTGTACCCACTAAATAGGTACTTTACTCTATCCTGTTTTGCTTACTGATTCCATTTTCTCCCAAGAATTCAATTATCATCTCTATGCTGGCTTCCTTATTGATGATACTTCATCTCCTAACATCAAACATTTTCGCAGTCTATGTACTCTTCCTGTATCTGAAGTAGATTCCCCAATTTCCTCCAGTCCCCAAGTAAAATCCAACTTTCTGCAAGAAGCATTTCTTAGTTCTTCTTAATATCTGTGCCTTCTCCACAAAACCACCTGAAATTTATCCTTTATGTATCTTGTTCATACAAAGATGTTTCTACTTTATCTCCTCTATTACAACGTGATTTCCTTGAGGATGATGATTTATCATACAAAGAAGAAAAGTCGGAAGCACAAAACTTCTAAGTATAATGATTTAATAGCAAGGTTGACAACTGCCAATAAATCAGGTCATAATCTCTCAGTGATTAGAAACTCAGACTAGAGTTTACAGAGCATTTTATAGGTATAAATGAGGAACATCAGAAAGGAAGCTGATTGATTGAGACTTTTCCATTGTCATCATGGAAAGCCATCCTACATCAAGAACAGGGAATTTCCACAGGAATGGAGAAACTTGATGGGTGAACAACACTCAGACCACAGAGGTTTTCCAGCCCCAGGAGATCTATCCTCCCTGTGATCTCTAAGTCACAACTTTCCTTTTAGTAAGCATGAAGAACTTAGCCTGTTAGCTGAACTCTGTACAGGAGCTATGTAAAAAGGGAATTTAGTTAATATATAGGCTGGCTGGAGCCAATTTCCTGTCAGGTTGCATAGAATCTCAAATACTTCCTAATTTACAATAATTTATAAGAACTAAAGTATATCTGTAATTAAAGAACATGATTATCAATAAACAATCAATAATTAAATAATATTTCACAAGGGTATGGACTGTTTTTTTTTCTCTCTCTCTTTATTACATTATTATTAACGGGAGTAAAAAGTTTAGGGGTTAAGATGATTAGAATTTGGACCCATTGAGACTGAGTTACTGGTAGAATACTTAGGGGAAAAAACATATTTAATAATTATGGCTAATGTTTTTTAAATATATTATCTCATTTGAACCTCACAACAATTATGGCAAGGGCTATTATTTTCATTTGCCTATCTATGGTCACATAAACTAGCAAGTATCGGAAATAGAATTTGAATTCTGGTCTTCTTGACTCCATTTCTAATATTCTATTCACTATGGTATCTAACTATCTAGTTAGAACTCTACATAAGCTCAGGAAAAAATGTAGGGTTAGAGATACAATTGTGTATTTGTGTATTTTCTGCATAGAGGTGATACCAGGATGAAGAATTTTTGAATAACAAAAATGTTGATGAGATAATTGAAGCTTTATAAGTATTTGACAAACTAGTGAGAAAGGAAGGTCAGAGACAAGGACCAGAGAGAAAGGTTCACATATAAGAAAGGGAAGGATGAATAAGATTCATCATTAAACAAAGAAAATGAGCCATTTGAGAAGCAGCAGAAAAATAAAATGAGTGTAAGATTGAGGACTCCAAGGAAATAAGAATATCAGGGAAGATATAGTAGTCAACAGTATGAAAGTGTTGCAGAAATCTTCATGGTTAATGAAATAACTTTAAAAAAAGTTCATTTATTTGACCTCCTTATACCAAAGAAGTATACTGTTATGTTCATTAAGTGGTTTAAGCTTCCTAGTGTTACCATGGTTACTGCTAGAGGAAAGATAGCCACAATGGCCTTATAGTGAATAGAGAAATAGAGCTTTTCAGTGATGGGTTGATAAGTGACTATAAAAATATCTGAGGTCCTATAAAGTTTTTGCAGACAATCAAGTGAGGCAAATAAAAAAAGAAAATTCCAGGATGATTAAAAAATGATTTTGTTCATGATTCTAGGGACATGTAGTAAATTGAAAACTCTATCACATATTAACTGAGATAGCTTCTCTCACCCATAAGTCCAAGCTATCCTGGCAGCTAGATATTCCCTAAACATACTCCAAGTAAAGAATTTGAAAATAAAATTCATATGTAAGCAAAAAAAATCTCTGGTTAGTCCATCTGAAGGGCAATTTTAAAAAGCTTTTACATTTATTTGAATAAAGCAAGCTACCCCTCTGCCTGTCTTCCTCCTCCACAAATTTTTATCTCTAATTTGAAAGGAGCATAAGCAGTCTGATTTTACATCCTTGCTTTTCTTACTCATTACATTCCTGTTTGCATCTTTTACTTTGTTAATATCCTGCTATCTCCTACCTAGGATATGCTGGAGCCAGTTCATACCAGCTCACAAGTATAGTTTATTAAATTTTCAGTGTAAGGACTTATGCCATGAAAATCAGCAAGTATTATAAATCAAGGTTTGATTTCTTGTTTTGGTAACTGTCTAGCCTTAAAATGATGAAAAAAGTTAACATAGATTAAACTCAAATGTGTTTTATGTATATGTATAAATGGTATGTGTGTGTGTATGTATGTATTTTTTTTTCCTGGAAAACAAATAGTTAAATATTTACCAACATACTCCTGCTGCTACCCATTTCCTCCATTCGCTACTCATTGATATTCACAGCTTGTCTTTGCCACATGATACAGTTTGAATCCAGGTTTCCTAACTTTCTTAACTTTCAACCATGTCCTCTACTCTGTACCATATGTAGACCTTGGCATACTATCTAGCTGATAGTGTATATTTTGGCTCAGTGCTTTTGTTAACTGAGTGTGTTTCTATAAGGACATGGCCCTGTGAATGAATACGTTCTTGAGAGTTTTTCCCTTTAATACAATTTATTATAACCAGATCCCCTTCTCTGGGTCATCCCTTTAAACATGGGCATTTTTGCTGAACAGAACTTTTGATATAATAACATTTGGGAATGGGGGATTTTAACAGTATAATTTTTACAAGAATAGAAAGAGAAAAACATTCAAGGTTGATTTGCTATACATAGGTGCTACCTATATTATTGTGTAGGGAAAAGTAAGTCATCTGTAATTAGGGCAGAATAAAGTATTCTGAATATTGCTATATTCTTCCTTGAGGAGAAGATTGCCCAGTAGACAATGACACAGAATGGAGGGAAGGAGAAAAAACAAAAAAACAAACAAACAAAACTAAAAACAACACTCCCCTCCAGCTCAACTCTGTTATGTTTAAAATATCCAGTAGGGAAAACAAAGTTTACCTTCTTTAATCAGAGTGCTATAGGAGGTTGAAAAATGAAAGGTAGTACAATATACTAGATGGCCCCTTGCTACAGGAGGAGGGAAGGAGAGGTGGGAGAATATAACAGATTGCATTCAGTAGGGGGGCTGGAAAAGATGACCTCTACATTTCCTTTCATCTTTGAATCTATAAACCCTATGATCTTAACAGTAGGAACCTAATTTAAAGTTACTTAAGCACTCATTATAAAGTACAGTTGGTTCAAGTTTAGAGCACAAAAGGGAAAAACATAAGACTTCACTAATAATAACTTAGTCACCCAAGTAACTAGAGCCAAGATGATACTTATATACTTAAGGAAAGATTTGAATAATATTTGAGTTCTCCCCCCACCCCCAACACAACTATCATGATACTATCCAACAGATTCTAAGAACATTCACTGTAACAAATGCAACTTGATTTAAAATATAAATGCCCACCACCTTTTTCACTATTTTGCACTGTTTGGGGGTATTGTGGTTACAGAATGCAGGAAGGAAGAAATCATAATAAAAATAATCCAGTTTTGTCTATGGAGGTTAGAGAAAAATATGGATGAAAACTAAAGAAAATGAAGTGTTGATAGACTGTGATTGGTTACCGGCATTAGTAACCATCGGATGAAATCATTATTTGTATATATATATTATATTATATGATATATTAATTATATTATATATTATTTAAAATGTAAACTATCTCTCCTTGCTTCTTTATTCTATTTTATTATATACCTTCCTAATCTTCAGTCACTATAATTCATCATAAGGGTTATTGGGAAGGGGGGGAAAGACTTAACATTAATTTTTGTTTTTTTTTCTTTCATACAAAAGTGAAAAAGGCATGGGAAAATACTAAAGAATGTTTTTTAAAAGGAAAGGAAGAGACAACTTCAAAATTCCCACAATCCTTTTACAATGATTAGTTCAATAATTATCATAAATATGTGAATTAAGATAATTAATCTACTAGCAAATCAAAGTAGCTAGAGACAATATTCATAAAAAATTCATCAACCTCAGAAGTCTATCTGGCTACTCTATTAAATTTAACAAAGACATTTTTAACTCTAAAACAAATTGAGAATAGATTGAATAGATTAAAATCCTGACCCATCAATCAAGCAATCAATCACTCAGAAAACATATATTAAGTCCCTACTATGTGTCAGGCATTATTCTAAATGCTGGTGATATTTATTATGTAATAAATAACAATAACTAAAGCTAAAGTGATTTTTTAAAATATGTGAATTTTAAAATACATACTAATATATTTCTTGAAATGTTCTTTGTTTCTATCAATGATATATATATATATCATTAATTTATCATTAATATATGTAATTATATCATTATATATATAATATATCATTAATATATAAATAAATCATTAATTTATATGTACATAAATTAATGAATAAAATATTTAATATCCTTCCTGAAACAGAAGAATAATTAGCTGGCTCATGTTTACCTTTTTCAGTTATCCAAACTTGAGGTAGCTTAACAATGTGACCATTGCTATACTAACCCGAACTACTCTTCTGATGGTATCTACCAGAATTGTAGCCATAACAAATATCATAACTAGGAAGCATGCCTTTCATTCCAGATGGGAATGATTATACATGAAAGTTCCAGTTACAATTTCAATGTTTCTTCTTTGTATTTTCAACGTATAAGTAGAAGTAAGGAAAAGATATGTATATAAATATACAGATAAAAATTTTGCCTTCCTTTTCTTTATTCCAATAACTATCAATCTACCCAGAAAACCAAAGAAATGGAAGAGAATATGATGTCAGCACTCATGAAAGCCTAAAAGGAAACTGTTCTTTACAGAAAAAAACTCAGAATTTGTATATATGTATGTAATAAAACTTATATCTCAATAACTTTTATCTTAGACAAAATTCTGTCTATTCTTTCCTCTTTTCCATACATTTTTGAAACTGAATTTTTACATCAAAGTGGACTTTACATTTTTTCTTAATAAAATGCATCTTACTAGATTTAGTCATATGTTTTATTCTGTCAAGACTTCTCTCAACTCTCTCATCCAGTGCTTAGCAATTCCTCTCAGCTCTGTATCATCTGCAAATATGATAAGTATGTCACTTATGACTTTATCCATGAAATCATTAAACAACACAGGCCCAGCCACAGATACATGGGACACTGGATTAGAGAACTCCTGCCAAGATGAAACCTGATGAGCAATGACTATGTTTTTCATTTGATCATTCAACTATTTCCAAACCCACCCAACTGTACTGTCACCTAACCTATAGCCCTTTATCGCATCTTAAAAAGAGTGTGGAGTTTGAATTTGTGAAGCACTTTGCTAAATTTTAGGTCAGTTATGGCATTCCCCTGATCTATTAGTCTAGTTTTCCTCCCTAATTATGATAAAGATGAAGATGACAGCTTACTGTATGGCAGATACTGGGTTAAGCATTTTACATTTATAAGTTCTGTCTGGCATAATTTGACTTTAATGAAGTCATTTTGGTTCTTCTGGTCATTGATACTTTTTCTAAATATTTACGAAACAATTCAACAGATAATTATTAAGTACCTACTATATCAAAGGCACTATGCTGGGCATTGTGAATTCAAAATCTAAAATGAAAAGTACCTGTTTTCAAGGTACGGTTATAATATATACAGAAGTAACTAAGCCTAAATTATGTAGGTGAATATAGACATATGCTATATATGGCCATATATCTAGCCGCCCCAGATAATAGGAATACATATAGGAATTTCTATGTAATAGGAATTATACTTTACAAATTAGTCTAAGTCAATATGAATCATGTGATGGAATAGTGATCTCATAGTTCAAAATTAGGACTACTAGGGGCAGCTAGATGGCATAGTGGATAGAGCACTGGCCCTGAAGTCAGGAGGACATGAATTCAAATCTGATCTCAGACACTTAATATGTCTTAATTGTGTGACCCTGGGCAAGTCACTTAACTTCAATTGCCTCAGCCAAAAAAAAAAAAAAAAAAAAAAAAAGTCTACTAGAGGATATCCTTGGTCCCAGATGTCATTATGAAATTCCCAATATGGTCCTGTTTCTATTAAGCTTCAATTACTATGAAGACATTTTGCAAACTCTATTCTGCCTAAATCTCACATATATCTTAATGAACCCAATATATTGCCCCATTATTTGGCTAACATCAGGAAATAAACTTAAGACAGGAGTAAGTGTCTCCCACGTTTATGCCATAATAACAAGTTAACTTCCTTCAACAATCTATGTCTACTAATAACTGGTGATACCTGCAAAGGAAAGGGAATAAGCATTTATGAGTACCTAGTGTGTACCAAGTCCTATCCCAAAATTTTATCTCAATATAATCCTCTTAGGTAGATGCTATTCCTATCCCCATTAAACAAATGAGGAAACTGAGGTCACCAGAGGTGTCCAGGGTCCAGGGTCCTACAGCAGTAAATATCCAAACTGAATGCAGGTCTTTAAGATTTGAGAATCACTGCTTTATATAGAGGCAAAGTATCTTGGTAAATGTATTTCAGTAAAATTTGTTTCATTTTTAATCATATGAATTTCATTTTATGCATTCAAAATGGTACATAAATTTTGCCAGATTGAAAAGGGGTATGTTACACACTAAGAGATTAAGATATCCTGTTCTACATCCTGCTGCCATTTAGTGTATCCGTTTCCCCTCCCCCCAATATCCAGGGAATGGATCACAAGGGTTGATAAGATATTCAAATGGCATAAAGCTGAGGGTAACATACTGGATAACAGAGGGAAACTCCAAAGGGATATTGATAGGGTAAAGATTTAGGTTGAAGATTAATATGATGAAATTTATTAAAGATAAATATAATTTTTATATTTCATTAAAATCATTATTGCAAAACCTACAAGGCAAAGGAAGCCAGTGAGGTCCCTTTCTAAATATAAAAATCAAGGATTCTGTGGTGATGAAAATACTTGATTGTATGTCCCATCTATGGTGTTCTGTCTCCTTAACACATCCACATGGCTGGTTCACAAAAGCTGTCTACCAACAGAGAAGTTTTACAAGGAAAAGAGTTTTGTCATTGAGGATGACAGATGGATAAGAAAGTGATTAATTAGCAAACAAACTGATTAGATCATTGAGTTCAATGTTCAGATAGATAAGGGTCTGTGGATGTACTATGCAAACTATAATTAGAAATTTTTGCTAGCCTGTTTTTGAAATGATCCTGTGATTAGCCTTGAAGAAATCTTTCCAGACTCAAAATAGCAGATGTGAAGGTGTAAGGATGAGTCAGTTTTGATAATAATTAGAGTTCCTCAATGATCATAGCGGACTTTTCAGTGACAGAAACAAATCTTTTCTTTAAATTAACTTAATTTTTACAAAGCCTTAGTGGATCCAATTTTTTCATTTCAAGGCAAAGGAAAGAGACTCAGATATACATAGCAGGAGCCAGTAGTTCAACTCAATTCAATTAATTAAATATTCATTAAGCAGCTACTAAGTACAATTCCCTGTGGTAGGCACTAAGGCAAGAGATGACAACGAATGAAGGACTCCCTCTCCTCAAGAAGCTTTCATTTTCCTGGGATGGGAAATAGCCTCAAAATGCTTTAGAAGGCTCTGTGGTTCTAGGATTTATAATTCAAACTCTATACAAATTTCCCAACTTGTCTTCCTGATTCAAGCCTCTCCCATTTCCAATCCATCTTTCACATATCTGCCAAAGATGCGATATCCCCATTGCATGGCTCTGACCATATCATTGCCCTGCACAATTAAGTTTAAAAACTCCCTATTATTTCCCAGATCAAATGCATATTCTTTGTGGCATTAAAAGCACTTTGGAACCTTCCTTTATAATCTTACTGTTTTTATGTATTCCTTTGTGCCTGCTTTGAACTAATAAATTGGCCTTGTTGCTATTCCTCATTCATGTCACTCCGTCTCCTATCTCCAAGAATAATTAGAATGTACTCCCTCTTTCTCCTCTACCTCTTTAGGATTCCTAGTGTTCTTTTCTGACATTTCTCACCATCCACCCCTCACTGCCCCAGCTAGTATTTCCTCCTAATTATCTTATTTCCCTATTTCCTGTCTCCCTTCCTCTTTCCCTCCCTCTATTTCTCCCTCTCCCTCTCTCTCCTTTCTAACCATAGCACTACTTACTAGTATGATGATTACTACTACAGCTGTGGCAACTGTTGCTGCTGCTGCTAATACTACTAGCCAAAGTTGCATTCTGGAGATGTTCTGATGGGGTTCTAGTGGCAGTCAGAAAGTTGTAAGAATCTCCTTTTAGTTGGCACAGGTCCTTCCTGAAAGAATTCACGAACCTGAAGAGTTTTAGGTGGCAAAAAGGGCAGTTTATTGTTGGATGAGAAGCCAGCTTTGCTAGAAAGGCTGACTTCTTTAGTGGCAAAGTCCTGGCAGAGAAATAGCAAAAGGTTTTTCACTGAGAAAAGGATCTCTCCACAGCAGGCAGAAGTCCTGCCAAGCTTTGGACATTCTGCCAAGGAATGAGAGAGCAGAAACCTATTTTATGAGCAGATCTTGGGAGGGGGGAACTGGGGGCAGTTTGATCGTACCAGGATCTCCTAATTGAAATTACTTGGAAGGCTTTTTCAGCCCGAATTTGAATGGAGATCTGGCTATCAATGGGGGTGATTTGCCTTAGACATGACCCAGCCTGAGAACACTCTCTCATAGACTCTTTGGACTGGATTCTTGGAGGCCAGGAATCAAAGGGGACAGAATTTCAGAGTGTTAATTTTACAGATCAAAAGGAAACACAGTTTTATCAGTTCTGTGAAATTTCTTCTTCAATCATAATTCAAATTTGTGAGTCATATAAAAAGAAGCATGGCATAGTCACCTTATTTTACAATATTATGCTTTGGGTATGCTGGGAAATAAAAGTACTTCTAAGTACATCCCTCTTTGGTTTTAATGGATAAATACAGCATATATCAGAAATTTAATTTATGCCAGCAACCTTGAGATTTTCAGAAAAAGAAAGAGAGAAAGAGAGAGAGAGAGAGAGAGAGAGAGAGAGAGAGAGAGAGAGAGAGAGAGAGAGAGAGAAATGAAGGGGGAGAGGGAGGAGAGAGGTATTTCAGTTGACACGCCAAGGAATAAATCTACATTTTAAAAAAAGTAAATGAAGCAAGCAAGCGATTTAATAATTAAAATAATAAAGTTTAAGTCTTATTTTTCTCATAATTCTAACATCTCTACTCAATAACATTCTTTCAGGCATTAGGCCATAAAGATGCTTGTATGATAATTACAAAATGCCATTTAAAAATGTATTATGTCCTACAGCACTTAGCCTTGACAAACAATTACTAGATATCACATTCAACTGAATACAAAAAAGCAATCTTTATCACAAGGTTAAAATTAGCCCTGGAACAATAGATGCTTTCAAAGCAATTTTAAACCCCAAACTGCTTTGCACCAGTTTCTTCTAAAGGAAAGCAAACAAATAAACCAAAGGACATTTGAAAAACTTCTTGTCAAAGGTTTTCTCTCTCTCTCTCTGTGTCTCTACATACACATTACATATTATATGTACATGAGGTGTATCTCTACATATATGATTCATAATCTCAAGAAAATACAAAATGATAGAATTAGTTTTAGATTAACATGTCCTATAAGTAAAAATTACCTGCTTCTAATTCCTGACTACAGAATGTATTAGCTTTGGACTTGGGCTCTCTAGTGTAAGAATATGTCTCTCAATCTTCCAAACTAAGAACAATAGATTTATCTTCATAGAAGATAATTAGAACAATTCAAACTAGTAATTTTGATCCCTAAATGGATTTTTAAAAGATTTGGTAAAAGAAACCAACAGTATATAATTACCTGATGGCTAAACATAGAGATACCCACCCAGAGTTTATCAGTAACTCATGCTCTTTTCCATTCCACCACTTTTCCCAAAGGTAAATACTGTATGCAGGAACTTAGTTATTTTTAAACATGGGCATTAAATAAAATGATAATTATTTAGACAGTGACTCTAAAAAAGAAATCAGAAAATGTAAACAAGCAGAATAGTATGCTAGACTTGGAGTTTGAAAGATCTTGATTCAAATCCAGCCTTTCTCACTTACTAGCTATGTAACCCTGAATAAGTTACAGCATATTTTTTTGAAGCTCAATTTTCCCATCTGTAAAATGGGAATAATAGCTGTAATATCTATTGGTGATGTAATTTCAAGATCATACATAATAACAGTATCATAGTTTAAAGTTTCATGTAGATCATAGGATCTAAGTTTGGGGGTCAAAAGGGATGTTTGAGACCTTTAAGTCAAGTCTCCCTCATTTTATAGATGAGAATATTGAGACTTAGAAAGGTTAAATGATTTAATTAAGGTCACACAACTAGTAGTAAGTGCCTGTGATGTGAATGGAGCTCAGTTCTTCCTGATTTTAAGTTTAATGCTCTATCTACTTGAATACTCAGCAAGTGCTAACAGAATAAATTCAAAGCAACTTGCAGGTTGCTCTGGGGAGAGCATGGTTATAAAAGCCTTTGTGGAAAAGGAAAATAGTAATTTGAGCATAGGGTGATTCTATGAATAAAAGCTAATTGGAAAAAGCTGGTGTCCAATGCCCTCAAATCTCCAAAATTTAAAGGAACTTTCCAGTAGTAACAAAATATATTTTGATGAAATGCCTTTAAGCAAGGAGTTCTGAAATGATGACAGAGAGATGGCTTGGAATCCAGTTGCACCTGCACCACTCAAAGAAAGAAGAAAAACCTGCAAAATGAAGCAACAAATAGCAAAGCAGAAAGAGGAACTTTATATTTACTCATCACAAGATACTGTAATTCTAACAGAAATATAAATATAGAAATAAATAATTGAAGCTGAACTCAGCCAGGCCATTATTCCTGATGTCTCTGTTCTTATCCAAACTCCATCCTCCCCAAAGCCACATTGGCTCCACCCTCCTGGAAGCTAGCAGGCACAGCAAATGGATAGTAATTTTGGAGTCAGAGACACTTGAGTTCAAATACTGCTTTAGATAAAGTGATTTTATGTCTTTTAGTATCAGTTTCTTTATTTATAAAATGGGGAGAACCTCAACCCCAGCACTGTTGAGAAGATCATAAGGGATAAAAAATATTTTGCAAATCCCAAAATACTATATAAATGCTACTTATTATTAATTATTAATTTTATGATTGCAATTATTGATCACAGCTGCAGTTTTCAATACTAACTTTTGGAATTAACATCTTGGAAGAATGCCAAAGGAAAACTTATTTTCAGGGTTGATTGAAGATGGTAAATCATTCCAGACCCAAGCCTCAAGAGAAAAGAATGGGTTACTATAGAAGAAACTCTTCTCTTTATAGGCAGTAGTAGGCCATGGATCTACCCAAAGTATAGTTATAAGACCTGGAATCCACCCCAATTGTAGGATGGCTAATTTATTTATTTATTTATTTTTAATTTATTAAATCTATTTTATTTACAAAACATAAGCATGGGTAATTTTTCAACATTGACCCTTGCAAAACTTCAAAATTTCCCCTCCTTCCCTCCCCCCCCTCTCTTAGATGACAGATAGTCCAATACATGTTAAATATGTTAAAGTATATGTTAAATACAATATATGTATACATATTTACACAGTTATCTTGCAGCACAAGAAAAATCGGATCAAGAAGGAAAAAAAATCCTGAGAAGGAAAACAAAAATGCAAAGAAACAATAATAGAAAGAGTGAAAATGCTATGTTGTGGTCCCCACTCATTTCCCATAGTCCTCTCTTGGGTGCAGATGGCTCTCTTCATCACTGAACAATTGGAACTGGTTTGAATCATCTCATTGTTGGAAATAGCCACGTTCATCAGAATTGATCATCGTAAAGCATTGTTGCCTTTTATACTGATCTTCTGGTTCTACTCATTTCACTTAGCATCAGTTCATGTAAGTCTCTCCAAACCTCTCTGTATGCATCCTGCTGGTCATTTCTTACAGAACAATAATATTCAACAACATTCATATACCATCATTTATTCAGCCATTCTCCAATTGATGGGCATCCAATCAATTTCCAGTTTCTAGCCAATACAAAAAGAGCTGCCACAAACATTTTTGCACATACAGGTGCCTTTCCCTTCTTTAAGATCTCTCTGGGATATAAGCCCAATAGAAACACTGCTGGGCCAAAGGGTATGCACAGTTGGATAAATTTTTGAGCATAATTCCAAATTGTTCTCCAGAATGGTTTAATTCACAACTCCACCAACAATGTATCAGTGCCCCAGTTTTCCCATATCCTCTCCAAAATTCGTCATTATCTTTCCCCATCATCTTAGCCAATCTGACAGGTGTGTAGGGTATCTCAGAGTTGTTTAATTTGCATTTCTCTGATCAATGGTAATTTAGAGCACCTTTTCATATGACTAGAAATAGTTTCAATTTCTTCATCTGAAAATTGTATGCTCATATACAATGGTTAATTTATGTTATTCCCATAAGAGAGGATAGGACATACAGATTCCAATAAAATTTTTCAAATTTCCTGCTGATTTTAATGTTAGAAAGAAATCTGAGAGTTCAGGAAAGTTAGCCAATAAACACGTATTAAGCATTTGTCATAAGGAGTTGAAAATTGAGTGGATACCTATGAATTGGGAAATGGTTGAATAAATTATGATATATGAAGGTAATAAAATATTATTTTATAAGAAGTGATTAACAGGCTGATTTCAGAAAAGCCTTGAAAGACCAAGTTGAACTGATGCCGAGTGAAATGAGGCGAACCAGGAGAAGATTGTACACAGTAACAAGATGATGCAATGATCAACTGTGATGGACTTGGATCTTCTCAACAATGCTGTGATTACAATAGACTTGGGATGGAAAATGGCAATCATATCCTACAAAAGAGCTACGGAGACTGAATGTGGATTGAAGCATAGTATTTCATCTTTTTGTTTGTTTCTTTCTTTCTTATATTGTTTTCCTTCTTGTCTGATTTTTCTTACACAACATGACAAACATGGAAATATATCTAAAAGGATTATACATATTTAACCTATATCAGATTACTTGCCATCTGGGGGAAGGAGGTGATAAAAGGGGAAGGAAAAATTTAGAACGCGAAGTTTTACAAAGATGAATGTTGAAAACTATTTTACATATATCTGGAAAAATAAAATAAAATACTATTATATAAATTACATATATGTATTATATTTTTAAAAAGCATTTGCTTCATTTATATGCCCCAAGGCTACCTATGATAAGCAGTATGAGGGAGCAGAAAGATTGCTCTGATGATTATCAGAAAGTAATAGATACAGAAAGGAGCTAGGTGGCACAGTAGACTTGGAATCAGGAAAACTCATCTTTAAGAGTTCAAATCAAGCCTCAGACATTTACTAACTATATTATCCTATGCAAGTAACTAATTCTGTTTACCTCAGTTTCTTCATCTACAAAATGAGCTGGAGAAGAAAATGGCAAACTATTTTCTTTGCTCCAAAAAATTTCTAAAATATACTAAGAAATGAGTCATACATGTCAACAACAATAACAAATAGATCCAGAGCTGGAATTTGTCCTAGGTTACAATGGTCATATGTTGAAAAATCAGAATTCTTACTAAAAAGCTATTTCTCTTTTCATAGAATCATATTGCCTCACTTAATCAGTAGTTTTTGGTTTTTAATCACATTATAGTTAGGCAATGACAACATTTAGTAAGTTATAATGTCTATATGAATGGTTATGCATAAAGATTGCATTTACAACAATATCAAATTTCTTAACTGCATAATTCAATGCTTATGTCAGTAACTTTTTTTTTTTTTTGCTAATATGATAAATATAGACCCCTGTATAAGTTACCAAAGTCTACCACAATTGGAAATGATTAGTAAAGGCTGAATGCCTCCTTTGGATGGACAGTTTGGATCCTCCTATGGATGGACATAATTTAGAAGGGATTCATGTTGAGGTGCAAATTGATTAGATTATTATTGCCACTTTCAATTGTCATCTTCTGATTCTATAATTTTGGGTATGCTTACTTATATCTTAGGACTGATTATTAAAGATGAATGTGGAATTTATATATAATATATTTGTTAAAGGATAACTTATCTGCTAAATAAACTATCAGGGAGGTTAACATTGAAAAAATAATTTATGAATTAAATGCCATTATTTCATTTGGGTTTGATTGTTTGTATGATTGAAATAACAGTAAGGCAATAGTAACAGTCAACTTTCTTTAATATCAGCTATCCAAAAGAGCCACAATTGGAAGACTGATGAGTGTCTATAGCTAAACGATATGCTAATCATGACCACTGTATGGATATAAATAACTATTACCCATATAGTTTACTGCTTTGTGGCTATAATATATGTGACTTTGCTTTACAGTAACCAATAATAAAGTCTTTATTAGGGAAGGAAATAACATTTATATAGTTTCTACTAGGTACCAAGAATTGTGCTAAAAGCTTTTTACATATATCTCATTTTACTTAAAAAAGACCTAACATTTGTATTCAGGAAATTGATTAAAAATTTGATTTAATTAAAAACTGATGTCTGTCTGAACTGTATCGTCTCAAACAAAAAACAAAACAAAAAAAAGGGAAGGGAAAAACTAAGCATTCTATGAAACCAAGCTACTAAAACAGATGTTCAGTAAGTTGCAGGACCACTGTACTGATCTAACAAAAGAATGAGGTACTATGCCAAGCAGAAAGAGAAGAAATGAAGCAAAAGAAAACAAATGCTATTATTCTCTGGTTCTGCATCCTTCTCACTTTAGCTTAAAAATGTGGCCATATTGAACAACTACAAAAAGAAATCATCAATATTAAATTTGCAAGCCAATTATAAGTATTCTACGACATTCTTTCAAACCTGTAAAGGTGTAAATAGAAGATGATGAGATTCTGTGGTTGAGAAACTTCTATAAACAATTTCAGACACCTATATTAGGCATTCATATAGGTGAATTAAATATTAACATGCTTTGATCCAATCCATGGTATAACTTTAATTACCATTTTCTCTTAGGAAAACCATAGAATCAATGTACTTATAACTGTTCCTAGCAGTCTGATAAAAACACCATTAGGAAATTGTAATCCATCATGAAGAATATTTTTATCTAAAAATTACTATAAGTAAATCCAGTCCAGGAAAATTTTCCTAGGAAGAAAGACTTCTGTTTTCTTTTTTTGTTTGTTTGTTTTAAGGAAGACAATTCCAACATTATGGGCATGATGGTTTTTTTTTTTTGAATACATGCATATAATTAAATTCAGTGCCTTTTTTGCATATATACACAACCCCTGCAGGATCCCCACCCACCTACCCAAATATCACAAAACCCTATGATGTAAAGAATTAGTTTCAATCAACTTTTCACGGGGTTATTTATTATTTGGACATAACCAGTTCTCTCCATTGCTTTAAACTGATTCGTATCCACCCTATTCCCTTCTAAAATTGTTGTTAGCTACCCGAACACATATTCAATTACATTTTCCACTTAGGATGAACTGCTAAAATCAATGCCCACATCATAGATACCTGTATTTTCTTTCTCCATTAGAGTTTAAGATTGCTACAATTCTATAAGTATTGACTGGTATCATTAGATTATTTAGGGTGAAGAATTTGAGGAAAGGATGATGTTTCCATGTAAGTACCCTAATCACAATATATACTTGGATTTTACATCTATCTATTCTTTGGCAGGGCAATACTGGATTCAATTACACATGACTGGATCTACTCCAGTTAAGGGACACAAGCATATCTTTTCATCGGTGTTAACTAGGGAGAATGGTATGAATGTACTATGAATCCTAAAAATGGGAAGAAGGACAATTGAATTAGGGGGAAAAAAAGACTGAATTCTTGGTTTGGTCCACCAACAGGATGGACTTGATATTTTTTCTAGTTCTTCTAACTCTCAAAAATTCTCCTAAAAGAGGAATTATATTCAAGAGGAGAAGCAATTACAGATGTCCCCATGGCCAAGATCCCAAGAAGGATAATAAAGTAACAATCTTATGAATTAACAGCAAAACAATCTTCACCTTGCACATTCTCTACCATATCAAAGAAACCATAGCCACCAGCTTGTGTTTTGGTCTACAACACATAGAGATATCTTTGTTGATCTTGTAGTCTATGCCCATACACACTGATCCTGCCCTCACTCCATAATTCTGTGGCAATAAGTAGCAAATCTCAACTTTGCCTATATTCTAGTGGAAGAGGGGAGGTAGAGGAAAGTGGCTACCTGTGCTATCTGTAGTGGCTATTAATTCAACCTGGGCAAGCAGGTCTAATCTAGAAAACTAATATTCCAAAATGCAAATGAACTCAAGAGCCAAATTAAAATAATATGCTGAAAACTTGAGCCTGATCATTCATTAAAAAGATGTGTTTTTTTTAAATGCGCAATATTTGAAATATTCCTACAAAGTAGGTTATTTGATTTTTTAAATACTCCAAATACCAGAAAAAAAAAGCACAAGAAAGGTAAATAGAAGTACTAAGAAACTGCACAATAGGGTTAAAAAAGAGGAAAGACACTCATAGGGTTAATATACCAGATTTTGTTTAATTGTTCCCTAATGAAAGGGTATTTATTTTATTTCCAAGTCATTATTCCTGCAAAAAGATCTGCTTTAAATAATTGGGTGCACCTAAGGGACTTTCTTTTTTAAATCAATGACCTTTTTTGGGCTTAGGAATTTCATATTGGAATCAAAGGGGATGAACATTTTAGTTGGTTTATTTGCATAATTCTAAATTGTTTCCAAAATAATTATACTAATTATTCACTTAGTCACAGTCACAAAGTTTAGTAAATGTCAGAGACCAGATTTGAACACAGGTTTTATTAACTTTACATTTTAGCAGTTTTGCATATACTTTGGATCTGAAGTCATAGGTACATCATAGACTCTTCCCAAAATGTTGATACTTGTGTCTAAATTTTGGGGAAGCCTAGCAGCCTCACTAACAGCCACATAAAACATCCATCAAAGTAGTGGATTTACCACCTATTCTCCCGAATTTCTTCTCAGAAAGGCCTACTAGATGAATCTGTTGATATATATTGAGTGGGACTAACCATGAAAAATACAAAATCATCACAAGCAAGTTATTATCTCTTTTTCACTTCTCAGTGGCAGAAGAGTAGACCAAAAATGACTTACTTATTTTCTCCTTTTGAATACTTTGGATATTTGAAGGAACAGGAAAGTTCAAATAGAGTATTTTACACTAATTTTCCCTCTATCCAAAGGTATTCTGTTATTATAAGTTATGTTAGTCTCTTCCTTCATGTACACCTATTATAAAATTTAGCTTTTTAAGTTTAAAAATCAAATGAAGTAACATGCATAAAGAATAATAAAATTTTCAATTACTCTTGTGATAATTATTACTATTAAATGACTTTTTAGATTATGATTATAAACTATAAACTCTACAGCTGTGTATTAGTTATCCAAGGAATTGAGGAATACTCAGTCCAGGCCCCAAATTCACCCTCATTGCTGAGTGCTGGACAGTGATTCAGGTAGCCAGTTAGTTATCTAGGATAAATTTGGCTTCATTATTTGGGGGTTAGGAGAGATCTAGTTGGAAATCATTAAGAGGAAAAGGTTACCAAATTGGTGAATTGCCTCTGAGTCCATGTTATGTGAAGATTTATTGAAGAAAAAAGAGAAAATCAGTATGAAGGAGAAAATACTCAGGGAAAGACAGCTAGTTGTTTTCTATTATTTGAAATATTGTCATCTAAAACTAGAATTAAATTAGTTCTACATAGCTTCAGAGGACAGGAATTAGAACAATGGATAAAAGTTGTAATGAGGTAAATTTATGTTGGAAGTGAGAAGGAACTTTTTAATGATTAAATTAAATTAAATTGGCTATTTTAAAAGGTTTTCCTTCCTTGAAGATCTACCAGAAGGAAAAAAAAATATTGTCCTTGCCAGGTACATTGAAGAGTGCATTCTTATTTAGGTATGAACCAAACTAGTTAGCTCTTTAGGATCCTTCTAACTCTAAAATTATTTGAAGTCATAATAGCTGACATTTATGTAGTATCTACAAGGTATATCAGGCACTGTGCCAAATATTTTACAAGTATCTCATCTGCTATTCACAAATAAAAAACAAAACAAAAACTGGGAGGTAGGTGCTACTATTATCCTCATTTTACAGAAGAAAAACCTGAGGTGATCATGACGCTAAGAAATGTTTGAAGTTGGATTTGAATTCACATTTTCTTGACATATGCACAGTACTACGTTGTAGTGCTCATGATAATATGCAGAATTAAAAAAAAATAACACTGTAGTTTAAAGGTCTTATTATTTAAAATTATGGAATTTTAAGTTATAGGTATTATTCTATATCAATCATAGTAGATAGGATTTTCCCTTTCATACACATCCCTCTTATTAATATGTTGCCTATTTATAATTTCTTTTTGTTCTTAAACTGTCTTGAAATTTTCAGAAGTGTATAAATGATTTCTGGAAAGGGAGGAGCAAATATTTTGATTTAGTTCTTGTCTCTACACTCCCTGAGAGATCTTAGACTGCAAACTACTCCCTTTTCTCCTTTCCTAATTGGCGTCTAATTCTTTAGCAATTTCCCTAGCACATCACCATTGGGAAAGCACTTATAAGTAGATAATGCACTAACTGGATTGCTTGTGCACCCACCTTTCCCTGACTCACCTTTTATCATATTAATTAAATGTGAAAAGACATCTTTAACACACAAAATGTATTAAAATGATATTTTTGGTAGAATGTTTCAACTACTTCAACATGTTGTTTTTTAAATAGATCTTATTTCAAATTTGTGTCATCCTATTGCTTTATCATGCTTGACACCACAAAATATGATGCAACTCTCCACATATTAAACATGATACTACCATAAATTTGTACTCCAAGCCAACTTTGACTTCCATGGGGCCTCAGCTCATAGAATGATTGTGGGATCAGGCCATTCTGATATAATGTAATTTTTTTAAGTAGCTTTTTTCCATAAGTAGAAGCATGCTGCGAATAGCAAAGTACCTGCACGCCACACACCCAGCAGTCAGTAATCCTGCTCCTTGTCAAAACATTTTCTGTTCAAATATGAGTGTTGACTATGGTAAGAGACTTAAAAAGGCTTAAAAAATTCTCTGTAACCACAGACTTACACATTAACAGGACAGTTCATTTGAGAGAAGCTTCTAGGAAAATTCTTTAAGTTGCTTCAAACCTTTGCTCCATTATGAATAATTAGTTACCAATTGATTATTGACCTAATCATTTGACTAGATGGTCTATTTTTATGTATACCAAAATCGAGCTTTTGTTTCCAAATGGAGATTTATTTTTTCAGCAGACTAGAGATTTGGGATACATAATAAATCACCAGGAGCATCGGATGTGAGACTACAAGTAGCACATGATCTGCTGCTTATGATGCTGAAGACAGTAAACATTTTTATCCAATCACCAGATAGTCTAAAGAAATTCAAAGGATGAAATGTTTTAGAAACATGCAGGATTTTTAGAATCAAATTATCTTAAAAACAACCTCTGCACCCCTACTCTTCCTCTCCCCCTTCACTGCCACCACCCAGAAGTATCTCTAACAAAATCCATTTGAAATACTGCTTCGATATTCCAAAAAATCAATAATTTAAACCACAGGTTGAACATTTTTACTGCTTCTACTGCAGACTGTCATTTCTTGAAATGAAAATGCTAATGACACCAGAGGGGAAAGCTTCAGCCAGAAGAGAGAGAGCAATGCACGAAGGAGAGCTGGGATTGGTTCAAGTTGCTGGTTTGATCTCTTCCTCTCTCACTCATGTGTGACAAAATGTCTTTTAAAATCAACAGCTTTCATTTGGGCCCTTCGAAGAAATGTACTTCTCTGTTGTACATAACTTTCTTCTCTATGGGAAGGAAGTGAAGCAATGGGATGCAGCAAGACAGTTTAGAGTAAATATGAATATGGAATGTAATCTGGAAGTAGGATGTATTATTTTAGTAAAATCTATAATGCTAGGATGCTTTTAAAATATTGCCCAGAGCCCTTCTGAGAAGCCAATCCTCTATAGTAGCTGTTTTAGAGTTATAAAATTGAAGGGAAAAGCAAGTGGTGACAGAGTGAGAGGACAAAAATCTCAGACATAGCTCACTAAAGGTGACTCATTGTTCACAGGTGGGATACACAGCCCAGTACATAGTCGAAAATATGGAAAACCAATAACCATGAGTAATTTTTGCTGCTAATTTTGTCCATTAGCCCCAACCTACCAGCAGAAAGACTTGGGACAAAGTCAGGGCACAATCATATATTGGAAGGTGGTGATTTATGTAAATAATGCCTTAACATGAAAAATAAATGAAGATAAAACAAGGAAAAGTATACTTATTAGTATACCATGCTTTAGTATATTATGAATCAGCTCATGTGTCTCTTAAGAATTTGACAGTATGTCCCAAAAGTCTAAGTGCAATTTAAAACTTTAACTAAAAACCTGAAATTATATATGCAGAACAGTGGATTGAATGCTGTTCTCTCTTTTTCTTGTTTTGACATTCTCAAGATTGCTGGCAAAAATTAAATGTATTAGCTGTAGGACTCTGGACAACCTTTTGTTGGAGGGTCAATTCTTGAAAACCTAAAGGTTTTTCCATGGTCAAGGAGAGGGGAAGGAGACAAAGAGAATGAGAGAGGCAGAGAAACAGAAACAGAGACAGAGAAAAAGGGAAGGAGAAGGAGGATTGGAGGGAGGGGAGAGGAAAAGACTAGAGGGAGGGAGCAGAGAGAGGAGAGGGAGGGAAGAGACAGGGGGACAGAGAGAAAGAGAGACTGACTCCTTGTCTTTGTCTCAATTTCCTTCACACACATAATAGGGATAATAAGGTCTACTTAAAGTTGTTTTGAGAATCAAATGAGGTGCTGTGTTTAAAGAGCTTAGCAAGGTTCTTGGCCCACTGTAGGTGTTTAATAAAAACTTCTGGTTGATTGTTTCCTTATTTTGAAAGTAATCTGAAGCTTAAGAGTAATTATTGTTTGCTTTTACTTGATAATTTAGATGAAGTTGATGTAAAGCCATTCTTCCATGCAAGTTATCAAAGAGAATTAAGTATTCTTAAAAATATACCTATATTAAATATCAACTTATATTCATAACACATAGTATTTTATGTATTATGATAATGCATTATTAGGTATTATATGTATATTATTTTATATACATATATGCATATATCCACACACATATATAAAACAAGTAATTATTATTTGTCCCTTTCATAGCTTTCTCTCTTTGCAAATAAAGAAAAGACAAGCATTATAACATATATCCTTAGTAAGAAATTCTCATATTAGCCATAAATAGTGATTCATTCTGCATTTTGAGTCTATCATCTTTCTGGCAAGAGGTAGGTTGTATGTTTCATCTTCAGTTCTCTGGACTCATGGTTTAACAGCAGTGTGGAACCTTACGTCTTTCAAAGTTATTTTTCTTTATAATCTTGTCATCAAACAAATTGTAATTCTTGCTCTGCTCATTTCACAGTGTATCAGCTCACAGATGTCATCTCAGATTTCTCTGAAGTGATACATTTTGTCCTTATGGTGTAACAAAATACTGTTGTGTTCATATGCAAAGATTATAACCCAATAGGTGGGTATTACCTTCCCTTCCAGTTTGGGGTTACTACAAAAAGAGCTGCTATAAATATTTTTATACATAGGAGCCCTTTTCTTTCTTTGTTCTCTTTGGAGGTATAAATATAGTGATGGTATCTCTGTTTCAAAGAATATGTAGAGTTTAGTAACTTTTGACTCATAATTCAAAATTGTTTTTTAGAATGGCTGGAGAGAAGGAAATGTTTTCCAAAACAACAGCAACACACACACACACACACACACACACACACACACACACACACAAAGCAAGGCATTCAATTTAAAACCAGAATGGTAAGAGCTTTAAAAATGCATGATAGAAATTTGAATTTTTCCAAGAAGTTTAAAAGTTGAAAGGTTTTATTTTAAGTTTAAATGCCATAGGGTGTTGGATTTTGAAACAGAGGAGAAAATATAATCACAGATCATTTGGAGTTTTATGGTCCTGTAGTTCTTTGGGTCATGTTTGACTTTTTGTGTTCTCATCAGAAGATACTGAAGTGGTGGGCCATTTCCTTGTCCAGTTCATTTTATAGATGAAGAAATTACAGCAAATAGTCACTTGCCCTAGTTAAAGTAGTAAACAAGTGCTTGAAGCCGTATTTAAACTCAGGAGGATGAGTCTTCCTGATTCCACTGTCCACTGTACTACTTAGTTTCCCCAAGAGTCATGTTCCACTTAAGGGGAGTAGTGATACACACACACACACACACACACACACACACACATACTCCCCTATATATATGAATGAATACATATAATATATATGCATAATACATATATACATGCATGCAAACAAATATGCACATAGATACACAGACATATACT